>NC_044308.2:146640586-146796995 GCF_007474595.2 Lynx canadensis | reverse complement strand
TGGAAAAGTATTAAGAGATGAGAAGCCTGGAAGAATTCCACAAATGCAGATATGAGCTCCCCTTGGAAGGAAGAAGAAAAATTACAATCCCAACACGCAAGACTAAAATAATTTTAGGAAATGATACAAGAGTTTCAACGTGTTCTATTCATGAAGTGTCTAAATTTGGCAATGCAAAAAAATGGATTTGGAGGGTTTCACATAGAATTGCGAAGGAAAAATTGTGTCAAGAACTCGGTTGTGTGCACAGAGCTCAATGGCTCCTGAGACATATAGAGAGCCCGCCACCTGAAAAGGTAAACGTGTTTTTTGACCCCAGGAGCATATCTATCAAATCTGGTGAGCAGTCTGGCCAAGGAGACACAGAATGGCAACTCTTGTGAAATTTGAACTTCAATTTCATATATTTCCACATAATTTCCATATATTATGAAAACCAATGCCATGAAAATGATTTGCTAGAGTCTATAAATTTAAAAACAAACGACAAAACTCTAAGTCACCAGAGATCAAATAGGGAACACGTCAACATTGAGAGAAAACAGAAAAAAAAAAGACTTTTAGTTACATTGTAAGACAAGAAATCAGTGGGGTGCCTGGGTGGTTCAGTCGGTTATGTGTCTCACTTCAGCTCAGGTCTCGATGTCACGATTTGAGGGTTTGAGCCCCGTTGTCAGGCCCTATACTGACAGCTCAGAACCTGGAGCCTGCTTCAGATTCTGTGTCTCCCTCTCTCTCTGCTTTTCCCCACTCACATTCTGTCTCTCTCTCTCTATCAAGAATAAACACTCTAAAAAAATATTAGTCACAAGCAATCAATCATCAAGAAAATGAAAACTATAGCTAAGAACACAACACCCATAAAAAGAAATGGTATAAATAGACTTTGTGAAAATCAAATACGCTTATCTGCCCACGTGAATACCAATAGTAAGATAAGTTACAGAGTAAGAGACAACATTCACAAATTGAATAACCACCAAGGGACCTGCATCTTGAATACACTAAGAACCCTCAACAGTCAATAGGAAGAAAGGAAACAAACCTCCGTAAAACAAGCACAGCCTTGTATGGTAGACATCCTATCCTTGAGGTTATAGACACATTAGGTACGGACTGGAGAAGACTCTTCACACCATCGACTGTCAGGGAAATTCAAATCAAGAACGCAATAGATACCCTATACACACATCCCAATGACTCAGGAATGAAAACAACACTGACAGCAACATCCAGGTGAGCATCCAGCATACATGGGCCTCAAACAATGCAGGAAGGATTGACAAATAAACACCAGCTCTGGAAAACCGTTGGCTGTTGCTTATGAAATTATACATGGATAACGTAAAATGTGACCTGGAAATACCACTCCTGAGTATTTAGCCCTGAAGAATGAAATCCCATGCTCAGAAAATAAATGTTGTGTAAATATTTATAGCATCTTTCTTAGTGTTAGAAGCTAAGAATAAGGCAAAGGTCTTTCTAAATATAAGGGAATAAACCAACTATGAAACTTCCATCAATGGGATGCTTTGCCAGAGAAATGTGACACTCCTGATGCACACCTGAAACCAGGTGAAACTCAAAGACATGATGTGGAGGGAAGGGCAGTATTCCCATAATTACAGAGGTGGTGTGACCTGGGACATTCACACAGCCAGACCATGGTGACAGTGGTTTGGTTGGGCATTCCTTATCTCTTTCTGTCCCAAACTACATGATGAGATACTCTGCTTCATTTGAGAGCACTCCTATGTTCAACCACCCTCTGGTGTATGGAGTCTCCACAGACTGAACCCTACAACCTCGGACTCCTCTGAATGGAGAGTTGTTGAGGCCATAATCTCACATGTGTTCTGACAGGAGCTATTCCCTCCACTGTCCGTGGCTCTGGCCCTCTCCTGCAGGTGAGGGGGAGTAGGTTAGGAATCCTCCACTGAAACCATCTGTCTCCTGCACCTGACTCTGCCACAACATGAGGCCCAGACCTTCTTCCTCACACTTAGCTGGAAATGAAGTCCGTTCTATAGGAATAAACCTGCACTTTGATTTAGTGGATTGCTGCAGCTCCCCCTTTCCCTGGGCAATATTTTGGGCAAAGGTCTGCAGCTGCAGAGGGTGTCGGGGACAAACAGGATTCCAAACAGTTTGGTAACTGAGGGCTCTGTTTAGGGGTGGCTGGCAGCTTCACTGCCTTGTGGCTCGCTTGTCCTGGTGGCATGAGACTCCTGCCATACAAGTCAGGTCTGGGGTGATCAGGTTCCCAGCATCCCTAGTGGATTGTACCCAGGGCAGAACTCCATCCTAGGAGTGGGGCTGCACACAATGAGTGAGTCGCACATCTCAGTGGCACCTGCTGGGGCTTGGCTTCAACAGTAAACAGCTTAGGGTCACTGACATCCTGTCTCTCTGGGAAAGAGTCCTCTGAACAGCAGCTGGTCACCAGGAACCCTGTGTATTGGCTACAACAGTCTGGAGGGGAGGTTGCAGCCAAGCTCAGTGGCACATGCCTATAGTCCCAGTTACTTGCACTAGAGTTTCTACTTGCTGATCTGGGGTGGGAAAGGAAAAGAACATACCTTAGTTCAAATATTCTAGGTATTCTTTCTGGTAGTATATTTTCTGCAATAAATGCTTCTTCATGGGCTGTATGCCAACATGGCCATTTGCAGGCACTATAAATACATTATTTGAGGTTTTTTTTTTTTCAAATTCCAGTTAGTTAACATGAATGTAATACTACTTTCAGGTGTAAAATATAGCGATTCAACATTGCAATACAGCACCCAATATTCATTATGAGCGCCCCCCTTAATCCCCATCAACTACCTCCCCATCCCTCCACCCACCCTCCCCAGGGTAACCATCAGTTTTTCCCCTAGAGTTTAGTATCTGTTTCGTGGTGCTAACGTGGTTCCATGGGTTAGGCCCATGACTCTTGATCTGGGCTCTTGTCTTGATCTCATCGTTCCTGAGATCGAGCCCCACTTTGGTTTCTGCACTGACAGCACGACATTTCCTTGGGATTCTCTTCCCATCTGCCTCTGCCCCACCTCCCATTCTCTCTCTAAATAAATAAGTGAACACTGAAAAAATCGCCTATTTCTTGGTTTGCCTCTTCTCTCTTATTTGTCCCTTTGCCCATTTGTTGTTTCTTAAATTCTACATATGGATGAAATCATATATTTGTCTTTCTCTGACTTATTTCAGTAAATATAATACTCTCTAGGCCCATCCCTGTCCTTACAAATGGCTAATGTCATTTCTTTTACAGCTGAGAAATATTCCAGTGTGCGTGGGAGGGGGGGTGTAGATATACCACATATACTATACCCATTCACCAATCAATGCATACTTGGGCTGGGTTGTTTCCATAGCTGGGCTGTTTATGACATAGCTGCTATAAACATAGAGGTACAATTCCCTTAAATTAGTATTTTTGTATCCTTTGGGTAAATACCTAGTAGTGCATTTGTTCTATCATAACGTAGTTATATTTTTAGCTTTCTAAGGAACCTCCATGCTGTTTTCCATAGTGGCTGTGCCAGTGTGCATTCCCACCAGCACCTCCAAAAGGATCCTTTTTCTCTGCATTCTCACCAACACCTGTTGTTTCTTGTGCTGTTGAGTTCAGCCTTTCTGACCAGTGTGAGTTGATATTTCATTGTAGTTTGGATTTATATTTCCCTGATGAGGAGTGATGTTGACCATCTTTTCATGTGTTTATTGACAATCTGTAGGTCGCATTTGGAAAAATGCTTGTTTATGTCTTCTGGCCATTTTTTAATAGGATTATTCAGTTCTGGAGTTGAATTTTATACCACATATAGAAAACCTGAAAGACTCCACAAAAAAAAAAAAAAAAAAAAAACCCGGCTAGAACTGGTACAATAAACCAGTAAATTTGCAGCATACAAAATCAACATATAGAAATTTGTTACATTTCTATACATCAATAATGAAGCAGGAGAAAGAGAAATCAAGGAATCAATCCCATTTAAAATTACACCAAAAACCATAATACACTAGAAATAAACCTAAGTAAAGAGGTAAAAGATCTGTACTCTGAAAAGTCTGGGACATTTATGGAAGAAATTGAAGAAAACACAAAAAAAATGGAAAAATATTCCATGCACATGGATTAAAAGAAAAATCATTGTTAAAATGACAATACTATCCAAAGCAATCTAGACATTCAATGCAAATAATTCAATTTCCTGTCAAATAACACCAGCATTTTTCACAGAGCTAGAACAAATAACTGTAAAATTATCATGGAACCACAAAAGACCCCAAATAACCAAAGATATTGAAAAAGAAGAAAACCTGGAGGCATCACAACTCTGGATATCAAGCTATATTACAATGCTGAGTCGTCAAGCCAGGATGATACTGGCAAAAAAAGACACATAGATTAATAGAAAAGATTTGAAAACCCTGAAATGGACACATCACTATATGATCAACTCATCTTTGACAAAGCAGGAAAGACTACCAAATGGAAAAAGTCCCTTCAACAACTGGTGTTGGGAAAACTGGACAGCATCGTGAACTTGTCATGAACCTGGACCACTTTCTTACAGTACACACAAAAATAAATACAAAATGAATGAAAGACCTAAATGTGAGACAGGAAACCATCAAAATCCTAGAGGAGAAAACAGGCACCAACCTCTTTGACCTTGGCCAGAACAAGTTCTTACTAGACGTGTCCCCAGAGGCAAGGGAAACAATAGCAAAAATAAACTATTGGGATCTCATCAAGATAAAAAGCTTCTGCACAGCAAAGAACAAATCAACAAAACTAAAAGGCAACTGACAAAATGGGGGGAGATATTTGCAAATGACATCTCAGACAAAGGGTTAGTATCCAAAATCTATAAAGAACTTACCAAACTCCACACTCAAAAAGCAAATAATCCAGTGAAGAAACGGGCAGAAGACATGAATACATATTTTTCCAAAGAAGACATCCAGATAGCAAAAAGACACAAATAAAGATGCTCAACAACACTCTTCATCAGTGAAATATAAATCAAAACCACAATGAGATACCCACTCACACCTCTCACAATAACCAAAATTAACAATTCATAAAACAACAAATGTCAGCAAGAGTGCAGAGAAAGCGAAACCCTTTCTCACTGTTGATGGTAATGCAAACTGGCGCAACCACTCTGGACAACAGTGTGGAGATTCCTCAAAAAATTAAAAACGGAACTATCCTGTGATCAAGCAATTGCATTTATCCAAGGATACCAAAAGTATCCAAAGAATACCAAAATGCTGATTCGAAGGGGCACGTGCATCCCAATCTTTATGGCAGCCTTATCAACAAAAAACAAATTGTGGAACAGCCCAAATATTCACCAACACATGAATGCATAAAGAAGAGGTGGTAAATATATACAATGCAATATTACTTAGCCATCAAAAAGATGACATCTTGCCAATTACAATAATATGGATGGAACTACAGTGTATTATGCTAAGTGGAACAAGTCAGTCACAAAAAGTCAAAATCCTATGATTTCACACATTAGTGGAATAGAAGAAACACAACATATGGAAAGGAAAAATAAAATAAATCAAAACAGAGAGGGAGGAAACCAGAAGTCACTCTTAAATACAGAGAACAAACTGAGGGGAAGTCGGGGAGGTGGGCTAAATGGCATGTGGCCATTAAGGAGGGCACTGGGTGAAATGAGAACTGGGTGTTATATGTATGCGATGGTTCCCTAAATTCTACCGTAAAATCAGTACTACACTGTATGTTAACAGACTTGAATTTACATTAATATAATACAAGAAAATTACATATATAGAGAGACTACCTCAAAATAGCAAGCTTCTGCACAGTGAAGGAAACAATCAACAAAACAAAAAAGCAACCTATGGAAGAAGATATCTGTAAATGACATATCTTCAGGGTTAGTTTACAAAAATATAAGTTTTTTTAAATTGTTTTCAAATTATCAGTAGAGAGTGTGTCCATGCAGTTCAGCACACTGTTGTGTGAGAAGCAAAACTCGTGTCTTCCACTTTTGTATTGTGGTAAGATCTCACTGAACATGAGACCCACACTCTTCACAAAATTTTAACCATACATTACAGTATTGTTAATTACAGGGGTAAGGATGTGGAGTCCCCTCTAGAACTTAATCATCTTGCATAACACAAAATCATAGCCCTTGAGATTTATCCTCATAGATCCTCCCTGTCAGGCCCTGGAAACTGCCATTTCACTCTCCATTTCATTGTTATCAAAACCCAAATTCAGCTGCCTGTTGCTGGAAAGGTCAATGTTCAAAGTTTTAGTTTTGGTGGGAAAGGAATTTGAGCTATATTCAGAAGGCCAGACACTGGGGAGAAGGCAAACTCTTCTCCAAAATCCAACTCTGAGGTTTCTCCCTGACCCAGGGCGTTTTAAAGCAGTAGAGGGTACTTAAGAAAGCAAGGGAGTGCCACGGTCAATACCATCTTTTGATCATGAGCAGACTCCATGGTACAAGCTGCCAAAGTAACCTCAACTTCCCTGCATCTCCAGCTGAAGAGGGAACCAAACTACATGGGAGGAGACTGCCAGAGGCCAGGAAACAACCACCATAAGGGATTAGAGGAGAAAACACCTGGGGCTCACATATGGTCAGCAGTACTTTCTGTTCTCCCCAGCTGGCATAAGAAAATGCTAAAATACAACCTTGTAGTTCACCAATCATCACTCAGAATACTGATAAATGTTTTCCTCAGTGAACTCAGAGGAACCTTCAAAGCAAAAACCAAAAGGATCAAATGGCTTGCAAACTAATAGCCAAGGAGAATAAGACACATAAAACTACAAAGAGATTTTTTGCATCATCCATAAAGGTAAAATTGACAATGTTTACCCCCACATCACAAGGAAGCAAAAGCAGTGGTCTCTGTAATGAGGAAAAGGAGTCATCCAAAGAAAGTGACCCAGCAGTACCACAGGACATGGAATTGGTAGAGAAGTTCAGGGTGTTATAACTGCATAGCCCATATGCAAGTAGCTGGAGGAAAGATTGAAGGTGTTGACTAGAGCCATGCCTCTGGGTCCAAATCCCTACCCATGTCCATGTGACCACTCTTGACCATGGCCCACCTGCAACTCCCACATCCACCCCAGCTGAACTGATGTGCAGGGTCACCCAATGCCACACCCTGGGACTGTTGCCTAAACCCACAGGTGGCCCCCAGGTGCAGGGTGCTGGCCACCTGGCACAGCCTTCTATTCTGTCTGATGGTCTAGACCTGCCTTGCTGATGATCCTCCATTTATCCATTCTCACTGGCAGATGCCCCTGAGCAGGGGCACGAGGCTGGCAGAGGGCCAGGTCATCCTGAGGGCGCCCCTCTTGCTGTTTGCACTCTGGGCAGTGCTGGCTCCTGTGCAGGGTTCTCAAGGGCATCCCTCATGGCGCTACGTCTCCTCTGAGGTGGTAATTCCCAAGAAGGAGCCGCACCAACTCAAAGGCATTCAGATGCCTGGCTGTCTGTCCTATAGCCTGCGTTTTGGGAGCAAGAGACATGTTATGCACATGCGGCACAAGAAACTCTTTTGGTCCAGACTCTGCTGATGATGACTCAGGATGCTCAGGGAGCCTTGCAGATGGACTACCCCTTCATGCCTCCAGACTGTTACTACCTCGGCTACCTGGAGGAGATTCCTTTTTCCATGGTCACAATTGACACAGGCTATGGCAGCCTTGAAGATATCATGAAGTTGGATTAACTTGCCTATGAAATGAGACCCCTCGGTGATGTCCAATGGTTTGAACACTTTGTTTCTCAGAGAGTCGCAGACATCTGTGCAATGGGACCTACTTATAACCTGGGATATAAGGAGGACAGGGGACCCCCTGTTCCTCAAGGAAATGCCAGTGCAGCCCCAAGGATCTCTAGTAAGTTCTGTTCATCCCATCACGGAATTTTCAAAGGACTTGCTCTCAGTTTCAAAACAATGTATAGTGTGTTAACCACGTGGAAAAAAGTGCCCAATTCCTAATAAGGCTAGTTAGCTTAATTGAGTCAATATTTCATGCTATCGATGTAAGTTATTGGTTTCATGGTCATTTATAGTGAGAGACATCAAGCTCACACGGGCAATTTTATGTTGCATCAGAGCCCCTTTCTTTTCTCTTCAACAGTATGAGTCAAAGTATTTTCGATTTCTTAAAACACATTCACCCTTAATGTGATTTGAGATGGGCCCCATGAGGTTCATTGCACTCCAGTTGTATATTCTATATGCCATCCACCAATGGGTTATATGCCATCATTCTGGGTTCTTTAGGCAGACATTATTTACTCTTGTTTGTCATAGCAACACATCAGATTGCAAGAAATAGTGGCTTCTGCATTGACACTGATGAATGTGCTTGCCAAAAAAGGTCCAGCTGCCTTAGGACCCAATTAACTGGTATAATGGAAGCTTTCAGTAACTGTTCCTTCATTCATATGCAGCACATAATGAATTGTGGAACAGGCAAGTGCAGGTTCAACACTAAAATGGTGCATTTAAATAAAAGCCTGACCCACTATCATTATGGAAACTACATAGTGGATCCAGGAAAGCAGTGTGACTGCGGCTCATTCAACCAGTGCTACAGCAATCTAGGCTGTATGCCTGATTGTATCTGAACCCCTGGGGGCAAATGTAATGCAGGCAGACACTATACAGACTGCGCCAACTCCGCTGCTAGGACAGTCTGCAGACCAATCCAAAATATACGTGATCTTCCAGAGTCCTTCCATGGGGTGACCTTGGCGTACCCTGATGACTTCCATAGGCAAGATGGAACCGCGTGCACTGAAGAGTGCTGCTGTTATCATGGAAACTGCACTGACTGCACTATTCACTGCCAAGAAAGCTTTGGCAGAAATTCTGGGAAAGATGAAGATGTCTGCTATACCATAAATCACAAAGGCAGCCGACATGGACACTGCAGAAGACCCCAGGGAATTCAACGCTGAACCCTGTTCCCACACAGACATGCCTTGTGGAAGGTTGCAGAGTAGGAATGTCACACATCTCCCTCAGCTGCAAGAGCATGTTGGATTCCATCTGTCTGAGTTCCAGGGTTCTGATGTTTTGGGCTGGGTTAACATCGTAGCACAGGAACAACTGAGGTTGGTCATGTGAGAACTGGTACTTCCTGTGCTTCTGGAAAGTTCTGTTAGGATACGTACTGCACTGGCAGTGTGGCTCAGCTGAATTATGACTGTATCCCAGAGAAATGCAGTCACAGAGGGATGTGCAACCATAACAGGAACTGCCACTGCCACATAGGCTGGGATCCTCCATGGACAAGGCACGGACAGGCACTGGTGGGAGCACAGACTGTGGACCCCTCCAAGAAGAATTCAGTGAGCAAAGTCATGAATCCGTGGTATATCTCAGAGTGGTTTTTGGTCACATTTATGTCATAAATGCTGCATTCCTCTTTGGTGTTGCCATAAATATCAGAACTGTAAACCTAGAAAAAGTTAAGGAAGAGATTTTTGGAGAAGACAATACATAATTCACCCTCCAGACCCCTGAACAACTATAGACAATGCACCTGGTGCATCTGTAAAAATACAGTAATGAGGCGGCACAGCTGACATCCACGTTTCCAAGGGTCTGCGAGAGACACAGGGGTCCTCAGGCACATCACAGCTCTGACACCAGGTCTCTCATGGGTCACCGACCAGCACTCTGAAATAAAACTTGAAAACTGCATGCTTGTAGCCTTTATGTAGTTTTTAAGCCAGTAAGAGCCCAAACTGAGCCTTAGTTTCTGGGAAGAGAACCTGAGAGTGCAGCTGTGTCTTGAGCAGAAGTGTCTGGTTCCAGAATTAAGAGAAGTTGACACAAGGCCTTTTATGGGCAAATTCATGAGTTTTCTCCAAAACCGTGCTCTTGTGCACTGAACATTTTCTCATTCTCCAGGTAATCTGTCTTCCCCCAGTCCCAACGTGTGTTCAGGATAATAGAGGGCTACCACCACCCATACTGCCTGTCCCAAACTGGGGTGTCTGTGGGCTGTGAGGGAAAGGGACGGGCATTAGGTTCCACCTAGTGCAAGCTGTGCCACCCTGGACACAAAATTTCCAAATGTGGGAGACTGAGACCATGAGGCTGAAAGGAGCACCCAATGAAATCAATCAGAAAGGTAGGCACAAGTGTATATGGATGACTCTGGTATCTAGAGGGAGCTCGGTGAATGTGAATCCCTGCTCTCTTTCTCTTGCCTACTTTTCAGTGAGTATAACTGTAGATAAGAATCTGCCTAGGATACCCACTTTGGTTTTCCAAGCACCTTCTAGAATAACACAGAGGTGAGCCTGTGAAAGTTAGCGAATTCAGCCCCATCCGCTCCCAAGAAATTCTGTACTTGCTACCCTGTTTTCTATATCCTGATCATTGGGAATTTGGGGTGGAGGCCTGCCCTTCCCTGGGTCCTTGTGCCCTCTTGTTCTTGGCTCTGTAAGTCATAAATCCTGTGCTTCCATTTCCTTTGTAGGGGATGTACTGAAACCCCAACTTCAGTTACAAGGGGCCTGCACATCTCATGTACCCCAAGCAAGAGCTCAGATGCCTAGGGAGCTGCCTGTCAACCCGCTATGACTGGCTTTTGCCACTTCCTTCAGCAGGTCACAGTCTACATGTTCTTAATTCTGTACAGAAGCTGAGGTCCCACAATACATTTATCCCCAAGGATGGGATTGGGAGCCTAGCTGATGCCCCCCTACAATGCCTTAAACCTAAGAATGGCTCACTCATTCCTCCCCCTCACATCGCAGCTGCTGTAAGAAGGAGCTGGTGCTTGCTGGTGGTGTGTAGCTTTGATTTGGGCTTATGTCAGGTGTTTCCAGAAACCCTCACCCTAAATTATCAGTGCCATAAAAGGTCAGACTCCCTGCAGAGAACAACAAGCAGGCACCAGTCTGGGGGTGCAGGGGTGTGCATTTCCTATTTACCTCCAAAGGCGGTGGGCACCGAGGACAGTGTTCCTAGATTAGTGTCAAAGAAGACGCCAGCTGCTTGGTCCAGTGTGTTGCGGCCAGCACCGTGGTGTTGTGCTTGATTAGCCAGCCCTAGCTAGTGATGGAGGCAAATCTACAAGGAGCATCATGGCACCCAGGGTGGAGGACTTGGCCAAGGCAAGCTCCCCCTAGTGGCTGCAATCCTCGCTGCTGTCGTCAATGGCTCCCCACCTGTCAGGTATTGAGTGGGACACCTTAGTGTGGGAGGCCACAGAACACAAGTCTGGGAAGAGCTAACTTCTACCACAGATTTTCCCTGTCACGATCCACTACACCTACATGTCCAAGGACCAGCGTGAGAGACAGAAATGGTGCCAGGCACTATACCATCATGGAAATGCAAGGCTTCCTGGAATCATTTGACCAAAGGGAGGGAGACAAGGACATTGATTGGCTTTTTGGGTCTTCGTCATTGGCTCCGAGCTGTTGCTTACAGCACTTGACATGCTGCAGCGGACTGGATTGGTCCAAGACCGCCAAAGTCATCATTCACTGAAAAATTCAAAGTATCCACAGCCTGTTTACAGAGACACCCTAGAGGAGCCTCCAGACTTTTCACTCTATCAAAAGACCATGACAAGCACACCAAGGCACAGGGCAGGAGACACAGACAAAAAAAAGGGGGGGGGGGAAGACTCTGAGGAAGATGCTCCCCATGCCCCCAGAGCCCACAGAGGTAGGAAGAAAGAAGCTCTGATTCCTGGGACTTGGATTTTTATGGCATGGCAGCACAGGCCCACTGGGAGAGACCCAATCCACCTCTAAGAAAGAATGGGGACAATTCAAAGAGTGTGGGTTTTTGGTTTTTTGTTTTTGCCTTCTGTCATGTGCCCAAGATCCTTAACCATTTCCAACCTGGAGTAGAGACCCTTGACAACACAATCTAAGGAGCTCTTCATTAAGGACCACTCTGATCTTAAGTCTGTGCCATTACATTCACAGTGGGGGAACAGGACGACATAGGTTCCTGTCCACGTGACAAGAACCTGAACTCAGGACCCACTGTGGAGATTCCGGCGGAGGAGGGCCCGCGTCCACGCCGACCAGAACTGGTTTCGTCAGGACCCGCTGTGAAGGATTCATGAGGACTAGGGCCCTTGTCCAAACCCAGAAGAACCTGGTCTCCACAGGACCCCCTGCAGAGGATTCGGGAGGACTAGGGCCTGTGTCCATGCTCACAAGAACCGGCTTCATCAGGACCCGCTGTGGGGGATTCGGGAGGACCAAGTCCCAGGTCCAAACCAACAAGAACCCAGTCTCGACAGGACCCGCTGTGGAGTCTTGGGGTGGACTAGGGTCCACGTCCACACGGACAAGAACCCGGTCTCCTCACGACCCGCTGTGGAGGATTCAGGGGGACGTGGCCCCGCGTCCACACAGACAAGAACCCGGTCCTCTCAGGACCCACTGTAGAGAATTCAGGGGGACACAGCCCCGCGTCCACACTGACAAGAACCCGGTCTCCACAGGACCCGCTGAGGAGAATTCAGGGGGACGTGGCCCTGCGTCCACACTGACAAGAACACGGTCTCCTCAGGTCCCGCCAAGAGAGGAGCAGGGGAGGACAAAGCCAGGCCCCGGGAAGAGCAACTTCCGGAACCTGGAGGCTGAGGGGGGCGCTGTTCCCCAGACCCTGGGGGGAAAGGACCCTGCGCGGCGTCGTGCGCGGCGACACTGTGTCCCCCGCGGGGCTTACCTCACCGGCGCCGGGCGGCGGGGCCGCGCGGCCGTGTTCCTGCTCCGCGCCCACTCGGTTCCCGCCGCTTCCTCATGCGGTTCGCGGTCCGGGAGCGGGGTCCCCTGGCGGAGCTTGCACTCCCGCCGCTCTGGCCTCGCGGGTCCCTTCAGCCTCCGCGCGGGGCGGGGTGTCCCTCCCGAGTCTGCGACGGCGCCGTGGGGAGTTCGGTGCGACACCCCGGAGCTGCAGGTCGCTCCGGGCAGGACACACGTGCTCACGGGGTCGGTTCCTCCGCGGCCAGGAGCACAGAGCAGCTCTCCGCCCCCGGGCGTCTTCCTCCGTTTCTGTCCCCAGTGCCCTGTCCTGGGACAGCAGGCCTGCCACCTCCTTGCTTACATTTCCTCTGGGGCACGTCGTTCCTTCTGCTGCGGTTGGAAATGGCACCGTCTCTTCCTTTCTCTTTCCGACGGGTCGTCAGGAGCGTGCAGACGTGCACGTGGTGTGTGTGTGCTGATCTCCGATCCTGCGAGTGTCCTCGTTTCTCCTTCCGTTGCCCTTGGAAATCACGCCGCCAGTTACGTTACCAGCAAAAGTGGGTTTATTCAGGAGTAGCGGAGAATTGCCATCCGGGCCCAGCAAGCTGTGGCAAAACCGCGGCCGGGTGGGGAGCACACGGAGAGGAACGCTGTTTCCGGAGAAGAGGAAGTTGGGAGGCTGGTTTTGAAGCCAGGTCCGCAGGAGGAGAGCAGGGCTGCAGGGCGAGCAGGCGCCTCCTGGGCCCGGCTGCAGGCACGGTGGGTTTCCTGTAGGGGCGGCAGGGCACAGCTTCCCCTGGTGGGGCCTGAGCCTGGGGCTTCTCTCTGCGGAGGGTTCTAATCCTGGGTCTGTAGCCCTGGGTTGTTCCCGAGCCTGACCCTGGGTGCTGGGCTCCGCCTTCCAGCCTCCCCTCCCCGCCTCCTGAGTCCACTTCGGTGAGATGTCCCTTCATTGGTTTTCGCAGTTCTAACAGCTTATTAGTGGCGTCTTGTGGACAACCGGAATTCCAAATCCCACTGCTTCCGCTGCACCCAATCACGTGGCCACCAATTGAACCCTCCCACGTGCCTCTGGCTCATGTGCGGCCTCCTGCAGGGCCCGTGGCCTCTCTGCCTGGGTGAGCTGGGTCTGGGCGTGTGCCTACGTCACAGCGTTTGACCCCTCTCTTGCTTCTGTCGTGTGGGGCTGACACGCTTGTTTGCAGCAGTACCTTACTCTGTGATGTCAGACGTGCAGTGAACGTGTCACAGCAGCGCAAATACACTTTACCTGGACGCTCGTTTTTTTACCGCGTTTGCCACTTCACACGAGATACTTTGGTGCGTTTTAACCCAAACAGGGACGCCCTCCTGAGAAACCACCACAGAACCCCAAATGAGGAAATCCCTGCGTTTCCACATTAGAACCCAGACCACAGGCCCACTTCAATTGTCCCCACCTGCCCCACTGTGAAATGTCTTTTCCCATTCTGATCTGGTTTCTTTTGGGGGAGTGCTCCTGAGACTTTCCCCTATCTGTGTAACCTGGGGGGATTTAAAGAGCAAGGTGGTTCCTGGGGCGCCTGGGGTCTCAGTCTGCTAAACGTGGAGTTCACATCAGGTCATGATCTCGAAGTTGATGGGTTTGAGCACCTGCTTCTGGCTGTGTGCTAACAACTCAGAGCCTACAGATTGCTTCAAATTCCTAACCCTCCCCCTATCATGACCTTTCTCCGTCTCTCTTTTTCAACAATAAATAATAAACGTTAAAAAAAAAAAAAGAGCAAGATGGTTCCTGAGTGGCCGTTTCTGGGTGGCTTCTGTCACTGAGGATGTTTTCTGCATTCACCCATGTTGTGACGTGTATCAGTCCTTCATTTTTACATTCTGATTAAATGTACATAACTTTTACCACGTAAGTCACTTTAAGCACACAGTTGTCTGGTATTTACTGCATACACACTGTTGTACATCCATCTCCATAAAGTTGTCAAGTTCCCCAAGGGAAACTCTGTAGCTATTAAGCCCTAACTCCCCAGTCCCTTTACCTCTTGGCCCCTACAGCCACATTATATTTGGTGACCCTGAGTTTGACTTCTCTGGACACCTCACATAAGTGGAACCATATGGCATTTGTCCTTCTGTCACTGGCATAGTTCACTCAGCGTAATAATGGCAAGGTTCAATCCATCTTGTAGCGGGTGTCAGAATTCCTGTCCTTTGGAAGGCTGAGCCATATTCCATTGTGTATAGACCACCTTTTGTTTATTTACTCATCTGTCAATAATCACTTGGGATGCTTTCATCTTTTGGCTGTTGCGAAGAAGCTGCTATGAGTACAGGAACATGAATATGTGCTCAAGGCCTTGCTTTCAATTTCAGGGTGTATATGTGCACAGGTGGAGTTCTGTGTTCATTTTCTGAAGAACCACTATACTATTCTCTACAGATGCACCATTTTACTTTATTCCCTTATTATAGAATAATATTGGTTTTTTTGTTAATCCATTCACTCACCGATAGCCATTTTCATTCTTTCTACCAATTGGCTATTGTGAACAGTGCTGTTATGTATGTTTGTGCACATGCCATTTTTAACAACTATTTTTTTCAATCCTTTAGGAGTATATATACATCTAGGAGTAGAATTTTTGAGCCATATGTTAATTCTATGCTTTTATATTTTGGAGGAAATACCAGAGTATTTTACACATAGTCTCCACCACTTTACACAAGGAAGGTTGAAGGATTCCAATTTCTCAACAACTTAACTACCATTTGTTATTTTGTAGTTGTATTGATTATAGCAATTTTGTTGCATGTACAATTGTATCTACCTATGGTTTAAATCTTTATTTCCATAAGGAGAAATGATATTTAACATCTTTTCTTGTGCTATTCACAATGTGTATGATCTCCCTGGGGAAAGGTATATCCAAGTCCTTTGTCCATATTAAAAATTGGGTTGTCTTTTTGTTGATGAGTTGTGGAAACTCTATATATATTCTGTATAACAGACTCTTACCAGACAAATACTGTGCAAATATTTTCTTCCATTATATGCATTGTCTTTTCACAATTGGTATAGCATCTTCTGCTGTACAAAGGTTTCTAATGTTGACAAAACTCAAATTATCTATTTTTTCTTTCCTTGTTTGTGCTTTGGTGTCAACTCTAAGAGCATAGCTAACCCTAATGGTCATGAAGATTTATCTCAATTTCTTTCTTCTAGAGTTTATAATTTTACTTCTTACATTTAAACTGTTGATCCACTTTCAGTTGATGTTTGTATGTGGTATGAGGTATGGACCCAATCTCATTCCACTGCACATAGATAGCCAGCTATCTAGCACCCTTGGTTGAAAAGACCATTGTTTCCAACATGTCACATTGTCTGCCCTTGTCAGAATTCAGTTGGCCATAGAGGAAGGGGCTTATTTCTGGTTCTCGATTAAATCCCACTGATCGGTATGTATATCTTTATTTTTATAATGTTTATTTATTTTTGACAGAACCCTTGAGGACCTGAGAGAGAGGTGAGACAGGAAACTAATTGTTGTGCAGGACAGGACAACAACAGGACAACCTGTTGTGCAGGTCTATCCAGTGCTTTGGATAGACCTGAGAATGATGCATTTCTTTGACCTGTGGTTACTGAGTTGTCCTGTAACTTGATTATGTTCATCTAAACTCATAGAATCTTATAATAAACATGGTCATTTACCGTATTTAAGTTACTTCTGTAAATATCTCATTACCTTGATTATCAGATAAAATTTTCTAAAATTATTTCTATAAATACTTATGCCTTCACACTCTGTATTGTGTTCCTTCTTAGCTTGGTGGTTGTCTGATGACCGTATAGAGTGGATAGATAGGATGGACCAGTTGTGTACGGGGGACAGATTTAGTTCAGTTCATGAAAGTGACAGTTTCTAATGCAACACTGTGGGGTCAAGGGGCTGAGATGGGGTGCAAAACAATAACATCATGGGAATGAACTCAAGGCAATGGTGGAGAGAATCTGTCATGTTTTACGTATGCAGCTTTTTCCTCAATGTGAATTATTATGAGGAGACCTTCCAACCTAGCAAACTGTTGTTAAATCCACAGGAAATGAATGGAAGAGTCCACAAGGAGGCTGGCAGGTGGTGGATGCAGGGATGGAGCCTGGTGGGCAGAAGCCTGGTGGTTGAGCAAGGGCCTGGAAGGAGCTGTAAATGTTAGGCCAGAGGGACGATGGTCCAGATCCAGGACAGAGCTCTTGTCCCTGCACATCCCAGAGCTCAGGACATCCTGGGAAGGGAGACCCTGGGAACAAATGGGAGTGGAAGCCCTAGTCCCGGAGTGAGGAGGAATCTACAAGGAGGCATGTGCTACCCTATGTGGAAGCTGTATTCAGAAAATACTGAAGTCATAATTATTTATTCTATATATCTAAAGTTGGTATCAAAACATTCTTTTCCATATTAAAATATGATTTTTTTAAAATATTGTCAATAGTGGGTAATTTCAAACACTTTCATAATGATGTGAATCCTCTATAAATTTAATATAACATAAAATTATCTATTATCTATCTATCATCTATCTACCCTCTATCATCCATCACCTATCCACTTGTCATCTATCTAGTATCTAGCATTCAGATCTCTATTTGAAGTCTATTCAGCTAACTCAGCATTTATCCTCTTGGCACATGCCTTCAGGACTATGAACACATTTTCTACAATTTCTTTAGGCTCCGGATGTTTAGATTCCAATGATGTCCAGGTCAGCCAATCCATTGTCATTAATGTGGTTGTTTTAGTGCCATTAACTTCTTACCTCAGATACTGATGGTAGCTGTGCCATATCAGTGAAGAGTCCCCCACTTTTCTGTGAAATCTGTGCCTCCTCCCTAAGTTAACAGCCCCTTGTGTTGGATGTGGATTTCTCAGGAGATGGAGACACCAGCCATGCATGGGAATCATATCTGCAGGAGACAGAAAGGTGTCCATGTCTTGGTGTCTGTGCACTTAAAGATGTCGGCACTGCTTCCAAGCTTTGCAGATGACTGAGGAAGCAAACCCCATCAGCAGAGAACCATCAAGATCAGAAGTCTCCTGGTGTGCCATTCTTTGCAGGTAGTTGTCAGGTGAGGTTAATACATCAGTGTGGAAACTAAAAAAAATATGATCCTGGGAACCAGTGTCCTTTACTTGTTATATTTACACCAGACTGGACATCAATATAGATTTTTCCTATGCAGTTATGTGTGTAATGACTTAAAACTGAATGTATTTAAAGACTTGATTTGGAAAGTTTTCTGGAGAAAATATGGATCCCTTTAAATATCTTTTGGACAGATAGAGTATAGTGAATTGTGATCCACTCAATTGTTCATTATTTGATCAGAAAGGTGAGGCCATCTCTTGAACTGCCTCCAACACAATTCATAGACCAAGTGCTGTCTTTACAGAGGACCAATAAGCCTGTGGATCCACAAAGAGATGCCCAGAGGTGGAACTGGAAGGACCAGGGGAGCCTGACTCAATTTTTGTCCACTTATAAGGACATGCTCCCTCCCACACAGGCAAACTTCTCAAGATCTAGGGTAAACTCCACTCTCAGGGAGTGGGAGCCCACAGCTCTCTCCTCAGACAGGGCTGAGGTCTCTGGGAAAGGCAGAGCTGTAGTTGAGAAACAGAAGAGACTCTAGGGCCTTTTCTGTGCCTGTTGAGAGGTCCCAAAGGTGAGGGTTTCAGATGTCAGATGTGGGATGATTGTGACTGCTGGTGACTGGCCCAGGCTGAGTCTCCTTGTCCCCAGGGGTCCTGTCCCAGGTGCAGCTGCAGGGGTTGTGCCCAACTGGTGAGTGCCTTGCACACCCTGCACCTCACTGGCAGCATCTTGGGATTCTCCATCTCAACCAGTAATTTCTGGTGAAATTGGATCCACTGACCCCAGCGGAGTGGATGCAGTGGATGATTCAGATACTATCATATATTGTACACCATATACTAGATGAAGCTCAGACCACAAGAGCCATATGTCCATCGGTAGGCAGTTATGAAGACAGGGGGGAGGAAGGATAAAGCAGGTGCTGGCCTCACCTTGCAGGTTCCCCCAGGATTATCAGCCACACAACCAGAGCCACCTCCAAGGGTGAACAGGACAGGATAGGCCTAACCACAAAGCTGGCTCAAAAACAACAAAGGGACTTCTGAGAGCTGACCACAGGCCCAGAAGTTGCAACTTGCCCTTAGGATACCTAAAAGTCACCAGGGGACATTCAAGACACCAAGGGCTACTGAGATTTCCTGGGCACTCAGGTTACCGGGGTGATCTGAGGACACCAGGGTCGCTCAAGTATGGATGGAGCAGTCAGATCTCCATGGGGTGCTCAGGTCACCAGTTGCCACTCAGGACTCCAAGGGCCACCCAGGATCTCAGAATTCATATCCAGAACCAGTAGTGTTTCAGGGTCAGTTTTTCTGTGAAGCATCTTTCTCATCATGCCCTGCAAACTTCATCCTGACAAGTAATCAGTACACACTGTTTCCTAAACCATTTACAAACACAGATGTCTTCTAACATTTAGAGTGAACAGTCATATAGTAGTGATGACCTTGACAGAGACCAAGCTTTGGGATAAATCAACTCATATACAGACTTCACAAGTACACGGGCCACCATTTAAATATATATATAAGTGATTTTCAAACAGAGGAGACTGACTCATTCAAGTGATCTAAATTTAATATATTTGAGCAGCTCCTCTCTCCTTTTATTTTCCTTAAGGTTTCCTTTGATGCCCATGAAGAGAGACCATGAGTAAAGACCCTTGTGGTTGTCAAAACCCCACAGCGTCTTCATCAACTCCGCGACTTTCTCTCAAGATTCTCAGTATATACACGTTCCTGTGAGAGAAAAGAGTAGTTTCTACCCTTCACTCCTTTTGTTCTCCATCCAGTTCAGGAAGCCAGAGACAACCAGTGGGGAGGCACACTGAGTCAAGTCTTACAAAACGGTCAGCCAGGGGTCCATTCTACTGAAGTAGTTAAGGAATCATCCACTGGATCCACCTGTCTCTGCACCTCCTCTCCACAGAACATGAGGCCCAGACCTTCCTCACACTCAGCTGGACATGTATTCAACTGTACTGGAGCAGATTAAGAACTCGGTTTGGTGAGTTATTTTCACTATAGTTTTCCATAGTATCTACACTATGTTGCACTCCCATCAAGTGAATTCTAGGATTGCCTGTTCTCCACATCCTCAGCAACACTTGAGATGTTCTCGTTGTGTTTGCCTTATTTTATAATAGCCTTGCTATCAGTTGTGAGGTGATATCTCAGTGGATCAGGGGTGGAATTCTCTGCTGATTAGTGATGATGAACATCAAGTCATATGCTGACTGGACATTTGTTCAACCTTAATAGAGAAATAGATATTTACATGGTTGACCCAAATTTTAATCAGGTGATGTGTTTATTATGATTATAATTGTGATTTTTGCTATTGACGTTAAGGAGTCCCTCCTGTATTTTGGATATTAACTCCTTTTCAATATTTTTAATGTAATGTCTCCCATTCATAGACTGCCTTCTCACTCTGCTACTATCTTCTTTGCCCCCTTTCTAGTTTGATGTAGTCCCCCTTGTCTGCCTTGGTTCTTTGTGATTTTGTTTTTGTATCAAATAAATCATTGTCAAGCGAATGTCATGATATTTGTCCTGTGTGTTTTCTTCAAAGGCATTTTGGGTCAGGAGTTCTGCTTAATCTTTAATCCATTTTGAGATTTTTTTTGTGTCGACGTATATGTATGATGCAAATTATTGACAAATGTCATTATTTTGCATTTATATATCAATACCATTTTTTAATGTTTATTTTATTTTTGAGGGAGAGAGACAGATCATGAGCAGGGGAGTCACAGAGATAGAGGCAGAAACAGAATCCAGGCTCTGAACTGTCACCAGAGAGCCTGATGTGGGGCTCAAACCCACAAACCTTGACATCAGCATGTGACTGGAAGTTGGATGCTTAACCGACTGAGCCACCCAGGCTCCCCTTGTCAACACCATGTTTAAGAGACACTATCGTTTCCCCACTATGCATTGTTGTAAATCTCATGGAGGATTTGCTGAGTGCATCTGCACAATTCTACTTCTGGACTCCGTAATGAGCTCCACTGGTCTATATGTCTCATTTCATACCAGCAGCACACTGTTGTAGTTAATGTACCTCTGCAATATATTTAAAAGGAAGAAGTATGATGTCTCCAGGTTCTCTTGTCTTCGTGATTGGTTTTGTTACCTCCATGTGTTATGTGGTTCCCTATCTATTAGTATATTTTTCAGATTCCTTTAAAAAAAGTCATTGGTATTTTCATTGAGATAAAAACATAAACATAAAATTAACATAAAAAGATAAAGCAAAGAAAAGATACAGACTATCAGAAATACAGAAAACAAATCAACTTCATTAAAATTTGAATTTGGAAAGATAAGTGAAATTTAAAAAACGAAGGTAGCCTAGGGAAATAGGTAAGACTCAAACAAATGTAATCAGAATTGAAAAAGGAGACATAACTAAAAACATGAAAAGGATCATAAATGAAAAACTTAGATGTTTACAGGTCAACAATTAGATCACCAAGAACAAATTACACATTTTCTAGCATTATATAATCCACCAATACTCTTTCATGCAAAATACAAGAGGAACAAAACAAAAATTAGTAAGAAGATATCCTAAATATAAAACTTTCACCCTACAAAACTAACAAGGAATTATTAAAATTCTACAATATTTAAAGAATAATTAATGCCAATACTTCTCAAACTATTATAAATCACTGATGAAAAATACCACTCCCAAATGTACTTTATGAGGACACCTTTACTCTCACAACAAAGCCAGAGAAACACACCACAAGAAGGGAAACTACAGTCCAGTGTCTCAGATAAACATACATGCAAAAGTCCTTGATGAAATCCGAGACTACTGAATTCAACAGCACACTGAAAGGATCATACGTGATAATCCAGTGTGATGCATCCCTGGGATGCAAGTTTCCTTCAACATGCACAAATGCAAAAACGTGATGTCCTCCATTAACAGAGGGAATGATTGAATCAAAGCCATCCTTAATTTATTCATAAAATCATTAGACAGTTTTTTCATGAACAAAAAACACATCTTCATCACTTTAAAATAACTCAATTAAAAAGGAGAAGGAAATTACCTCCACATGATCATGGCCACTATGAGAGCCCACACCTGACAGCATATTGAACATAAAATACTAAAACCATTCCTGCCACATCAGTAGCGAGGCAATGATGGTCATCCCCAACAGAAGTATTCCACATGATAACGTGAAGAATAACGATGCCGCCTCACACCATGTCATCGTGTCACAGTCCTTATTTGGATGAAAGTCACGGGAGAAACAGCCAGTCCAAGGACACTCAGACCCTCCTGTGTCCCTTGACAGCAGGATATAAATCTCCCTTGGGAAACTCCCTTCCCTGTACCAGGAGGGGAGAACCATCCTTAGCACCAGAATAAGGAACACAGGGACAAGAAGGATGTGCAAAGAAACCTAGTTATTTGTTGACTAATTAAATACCCGAAAACCACACCTTTGCCTTGACTCTTGCCAAACCCAAAGTTTTGTTGTCTGAAAGTCATAAGTGCCACCTGCTTTGTTCATTGTCTGGGTGTCATATTATTAGGAAGCCCAGGCACTTGCAAAATGAAATTTATTCCCCCATTTAGATCAGTCTTATGTCAATTGAATCCTTAGACAGGATGAAAGCCCAGAAGAAAAGAAGGGAAAAGCATTCTTATCCTACAACTGGAAGAAGTACCCACAAACTTTGGCAATAAAAAGAAATAAAATACATTTAAATCAGTAAGGAGGAAGAAAAATTACTTCTTTGCAGATGGCATGATCTTAAAGATAACAACCCCTAGAGATAGCACAAAAAATATTAGAACCAGTTTTTAAAAATGAGGAAAAGTGCAGGATGCAAAATGAACAAAAATAAATAAATAAATAAACCACCTGTGATTCTACACACCAGCATGGAAATACATGCAACACAAATAACAAAATTATACAAGTGAAAATGGCACACAATAAAGTATTTGGAATTAAACATCAAAAAGGATGTAAAATAATGCATTCTGAAAATGACCTATTTTGATTAAAGACCTGTAAAACTGCACAAGGGCCTGCAAATATAACTGTGCTCACATATTAGAATTCTTCATATTGTCACAGCGCCAACCACACAAACTAATATAAAAGTGTATCCCTAATGGTCGTTCACTTTTAAAGAATCAAATCTAAGTGTGGACTTTGATGTATATGTCAGAGGACATGCAAATAGGGCCCTATCTGTGATGATAAAACCAACCTAGCACCAACCCTGCAGCTGGGAGAGGAGCCCCAGCCCCAGGAGTACCAGGTGTTCCCATTCTGTGATCAGCACAGAACACAGAAACCTCACCATGGAGTTTGTGCTGCGCTGGGTTTTCCTGGTTGCTCTTTTGAAAGGTAATGCATGGTGAACGAGAGACACTGAGTATGTGAGTGGATATGAGTGAGAACCAGTGGATGTGTGACAGTTTCCTGACCAACATGTCTTGTGTCTGTAGGTGTCCAGTGTGACGTGCAGCTGGTGGAGTCTGGGGGAGACCTTGCGAAGCCTGGGGGGTCCCTGAGACTCACCTGTGTAGCCTCTGGATTCACCTTCAGTGGCTATTGGATGAGCTGAGTCCGCCAGGCTCCAGGAAAGGGACTGCAGTGGGTCTCAGCAATTGGTAGTGGAGGTAGCACATACTACGCAGACTCCGTGAAGGGCCGATTCACCATCTCCAGAGACAACGCCAAGAACACGCTGTATCTGCAGATGAACAGCCTGAAGACCGAGGACATGGCCACATATTACTGTGCAAGTGACACGGTGAGGGGACCTCACTGGGAGCCCACACACAAACCTCCCTGCAGGAGGGGATCATCACCACCATGGGGCGCACACTATGCACAACTCTGGTTTGTGTTCCCAGGAGCAGGTGCAGATGGAGGTTACAGGCAGGTTTCCTGTCAGGGTCTGGGGCTGCCTCTCCACACAGCAGTTTCTTCAGGGGGCCTCTCTGGACACAGGATTCTGTACTTTCCTGTTCATTCCTTGACTTAGAAACTTTGTTGTAATAGGAAAACTACACTAGCATGCACAAAAGACACAGTTGTTTGCACTTGCTTACTCATCCCTCAATATGAATGAATTACGAATTTCCTGAGGCACAACAGCTGAACCATTAGAGGAGTCCCAGATGCACTCCCTGTGCAGCCAGGTCACAGGATCCTACAGCTCCTCCTTATCCTCACCCAGCACTTTTCCCAATCAAACAACGTGACACTTCCCTCCTGGCTCTTGCTTCTCAGCACTTTAAATGAGCTACAGCTTTATTCAATTCCTCTTAAGAAGAGATAATTCATATCCGTGTATTAGTCAGGATTCTCCCGAGGCACAGAGCCCAAAGCACATTGGTTTACATGACTAAATATATTGATAAGCCCCACGTTCCACTCTCACATGCTGGAGACATAGGAAAACCAGCGGTGTAATTCTGAACTACTGTCTAGTCTCAGAACGTGGAGAGCTGATGATGTAACTCTCAGAACAAGGGTCGGAGGAGACCACTGTTCCAGTTCAAACAAGCACATGGGAAGTAAAAATGGAATTCTTCCTCCCTCAGCATCGGATTCTACTCAGAGCCTTAATGGAATGGGTGATGCCCAGGCAGACAGAAACCATGGATAGAAATTACAGTCTCTTCTGGAACACATCACAGATATCCACAGAAACAGTGGGGAGACTGGGCACCTATGATGCAGTCAAGATGACACATAAAGTTAATCATGAGAAGTCAACCTCCTGTAAATGCGGAACTCAAAGACTGAAGATTTAGAAGTCCATGCCATCACTGGGGTGGGGCCTGGTGGGCATAGAAGTGCTCCTGGGGAGAAGCAGCCCTGAGGCCCATAGGGAGTGCTGCAGTTTGAGGATCCCTGGGTAACATCAGCAGTGACAGTTACCTTCTTGGAGTGCATTTGGGAGACGGGGCATTACCTCTCATGGGGCAGGAGAGCTGACAGGCACCATTGCACTCTCCGGGTTATTAGCATAGGAGCCTCTGCTGAGAGCAGCTAAATGGATGCTGCCTTCTTGTTGTTCTTCACCATGAACTCCAAGCGCTAGTGTTCATGCAACTGCCCTTCTGGGACAATCAGCTCCAGCCACAGCATAGTGAGACTCTCTCCCAGAGGATCAGTGAGGTCCCTGTCATATTGAGTTCATAAAAATTGGTGTATTCAAACCCAGATAGAGCTCCTGATATAAAACATAAGAGGCCTGAGCTGCCAGGTGGAGCAATGCTTTGGATACAGACAAGGTGAAGGCAGGGTTCTGAAGGAAGCCTGGGACACACAAGTACAGATTGTTCTCTTTGTGTGAAGGCTTCCTGAACAGGGGAGGCTGGGAACTACAACTCCAGGAACTAGAGAGGGAGCTAATGCCAATATTTCCTCCCACCAATCAGTATGGACAGAATTCAGTGAGCAGCTCAGCACCTCCCAGTAGAAACTGAGCCACTGACACCAAGCTATAGCCCCCCTTGCCTTCCTTGGGTGCTTCCTTACTAGGAAAAGAGTGCCTGGAACCCATACCAGCATTGGGCCCCTCCTTCCAAACACCATATACCCGCACAGGCACCAAGTCTACTGACCATATAGTGAGGCATAGCTTCACCTATAGGGGAGATAGGAATTAGCCTTTTATTAAGTGCACCAAACTCACCTAGTTAAAACTCAACACTATGGACAAAATTGGAAAACTCCCCACTGGAGGCAAGGAGAAACTCTGCAGAGGACTGACCTGAGGGGCAGAGCAGACAATATATGACAGCAAAGTGCACATGGCACATGCAAGAAATGCTCCCAAAAATGTCAGGTCCTCAACAGTATGTAACACTTCTCAATAAAGACACCAGTATAGAAGCAGAAATAATAACAGGATTTTCCTAAAACACTTAAGAAAGTGGAGTCATAGACATACACCATGATGGAGGAATTCATTCTAAAAGAGAAAACGATAAAAGGACATTGCCAGGGATAAAATTAAAACACATATAAATAATATGCCTCAAACAGAATTTAAAACCTATCATAAGGAAACAGAACTTTTAAAAACTATCATAAGGATACTAGCTGTACTTGCGGAAAGCCTAGAAGACATAAGGATACCCTGACTACAAATAGAAAAGACCTAAAACATAGTCAGGCTGAAATTTTTAAAATGTTGTACCTGATCTGTGAAAATGATTGGATATAATGAACTCAAGGCAGAAAGAATCAGATGAATGAGTAAGTGACATAGAAGATAAAAATATGTGAGAAATGAAGCAGGAAAGAAGAGGAAAATTAACATATTGCATCACAAACGTATACTTAGGGAACGCAGCAACTCCATAAAGTGTAATAAAATTGTTTTCAATGGAGTCCCAGAAGAAAAGAGGGAGAAAAAAAGGGAGAAGTTTTATCTGAGTGCATTATAATGCAAACTTTCTACTAAATGGTGAAGGAATCAGACATTCACATCTATGAGTCACAGAGAACTCCCATTAAAATAAAAAAAAAATCAGGCCAACTCTGAGACATAAGACAGTAAAGTTCACAAAATACACAAATAAAAAAAATCCTGTAAACATGAAGACAGAAGAGTTCTCTAAATAATATGGGAAGATAAAAAAGATTATGGCAGAACTGTCCACAGAAAACTGCAGGCAAGAAGGGAGTGGCATGATATCCTCAAATGCTCAAATGAAAATTAGGCAGTCACTGGGGGATGAGACAAGATGGCGGAACAGCATGGAAGATTTTGTGTGTCTCGCGTCCATGAAATACAGCCAGACCAACACTAAACCATCCTACACACCTAGAAAACTGATTGAGGATTAACACAACAATCTGCACAACTTCAACCACAGAATTCAGCAAATACGTGGCGTGAAGAGGTGGCCTTGGGGAGCGGGAAGCCATGGCAAGGGAGGTGCTTTTGCAGGCGGAGAGAGGACGGAGATGGGGAGTGGGTGAGAATACGGGAAAAGCACCCCTCCCCAAAAGCAGCTGGAGAGAAAGTGGAAAATTGGAAACAGCCACAGGGACTAAACTAAAAAGGGAGAAAGGAGAAAGGAGAGGATTTAAGTTCCATTAAGACTGTAAACAAGGGGAGCACAAAGGCTGCAACTCTGCAGCTCCATACCTGGCGGCGTTCTGCTGGGAAAGGTGAATTCCCAGGAACAGAGTGGGGTTCACGAGGTTCTTGAGCCACACAGGGAAAAGTGGTTCCACTGTTGGTAGGACATTCTGTAGAGACTGTGGAAGCCACCTGGTCCCAGAAGACCCCAGAAAATGGCCACATTTGCTGGTGCTGGAACAAGGTCGTTTAGGGTGAAGCCTGGTGCCAGACGTGTGTTGTGATTTTCCGTATTCCCTGAAACGCTGCTGCTACACTCTCTCACGAACTTTTTCTTGGGCAGGCTGGCACCTGGCCACAGTCTCGGGGCACTGGCAGCAGAAGGGTTCAACAAATATTCCTGCGTGCAGCCGATATTTGGCCATTGTTCATTCGGCCATTGCTCCATGAGACCCTCCCACAGAGGGGCAGAACAGATCAATCCACAGTCCTTTGGAAGTAAGGGGCCGGGGAAACCGCCACATCTGAGACAAAACTTGGGAGAGAGGTGCGGCCTGGGACCTGGACACGGAATGTGGAGGAGCGGGGAGTGGAAGACAGCTGAAGACAGAGGAAAGGTGTGTGATTGCTGATCCGGGAGAACAGACTGGGTAGCTGGGTGGCGCCATTTTCACCTCTCCCGTGCAGGCACATACGCACCTACAAGCACAGCAACAATCCACCCCAGGAGGCTAGAAGAGCCATCTAGTGGAGAGTGGAGCCATTACACTGAGCCCCTCCCAACTGGGCCAACTGGGCTCTTCAGGAACACAAGCCTCACTGCCAGCTTAGTTTATGGCCTATAAAGCGCTACATCTAGGGTATAACAAAGTAATTTCAGTCCTACTCCAATCTGTTAGCAGGTTCATCTAGTCAATATTCTTTCTTTATTTTTATTTTTCTTGAATGCAGAAAGAGAAAAAATTCATTAACAATTTTTATTAAAAATATTTTTATTTTATTTA
This sequence comes from Lynx canadensis, assembly GCF_007474595.2. NCBI lineage: Eukaryota > Metazoa > Chordata > Mammalia > Carnivora > Felidae > Lynx > Lynx canadensis. The sequence continues at coordinate 146,768,996 of NC_044308.2, read as the reverse complement.
ATTACTATATATTTTACCTTTGTGTAATTTTTTTCAAAGTGTATTTTACTTCCAGCATTTTATTTTAGTCTACTTCAGTGTAGTCCCCTTTTCAAATTTCAAAACAGTTTCCTTTTTATTTTTTTATTTTTTTCTCTTCTTCGTTTCTGTCGTTTTTCTTGAATGCAGAAAGGGAAAAACTTCATTTTACTTTCAATTTCTATTAAAAACATTTTTATTCAAATTTCCTACTATATTGTATGCTTTTTGTAAATTTTTTCAAGTTCTATTTTACTATCATCATTTTGTTTTAGTCTACTACAATATATTCACTTTTTTGAATTTTCAAACGATTTCCTTTTTCTCCATTTTTTATCTTTTTTCTCTTTTTCATTTCCTTTCTTTTTTCTTGAATACAGAAAAAGAAAAAAATCACATTTATTTTTAATTATTATTAAAAATATTTTTCTTTCCTTTTTTCTACTATATTTTTTAATTTTGTGTAAATTTTTTCAAACTCTATTTTACTCCCATCATCTCATTTTAGTCTACTTCAGTGTATTCATTTTTTCAAATTATCAAATGACGTCCTTTTTTTTTTCTCCCCTCCCTTTTTTTCTCATATCTGTCAAAACACTTTCAACACCCAAACCAAAACACACCTAGGATCTAGCATCATCTATTTGTTGTGTGTGTGTGTGTGTGTGTGTGTGTGTTTAATTTTTAATTTTAATATTTTTGTAATTTTATCTTTTTTTTTCAATTTTGCAAAAAATTGATTCCTTTTCTCCCTTCAAAATGACAAAACGAAGGAATTCACCCCAAAAGAAAAATCACGAACAAACAATGGCCAGGGATTTAACCAACACAGATACAAGCAAGATGTCAGAACTATAATTTAGAATCAAAATAATAAGAATACTAGCTGGAGTAAAAAATAGATTAGAATCCCTTTCTACAGAGATATAAGAAGTAAAAAAATAGCGAGAATGAAATTTAAAATGCTATAACTGAGCTGCAATCACAGATGGATGGATGGCACGGATGGATGAGGCAGAACAGACAACCAGTGATATAGAGGACAAACTTATAGAGAATAATGAAGCAGGAAAAAAGAGGGAGATTAAGGCAAAAGAGCACGATTTAAGAATTAGAGAAATCAGTGACTCCTTAAAAAGGAAAAACATGAGAATCATAGGGGTCCCAGAAGTGGAATAGAGAAATACGGGTGGAAGGGTTAGGTGAGGAAATCATAGCGGAAAAATTTCCTAACTTGGGCAAAGACACAGACATCAAACTCCAGGAAGCACGGAGGTCTCCAATTAGATTCAACAAAAACTGACCATCAACAAGGCACATCATAGTCAAATTGACAAATTACTCAGGCAAAGAGAATCATAAAACCAACAGGGAAACAAAGTCCCTAACTGGCAAGGGAAGACAGATCAGGTTTGCAGCAGACCTATCCACAGAAAGTTGGCAGGCCAGAAAGGACTGGCGGGATATATTCAATGTGCTGAATCAGAAAAATATGCAGCCTAGAATTCTGTATCCAGCAAGGCTGTCATTCAAAATAGAAGGAGAGATAAAAAGATCCCCATACAAACAAAAATTAAAGGAGATTGTGAGCACTAAACCAGCTCTTCAGGAAATTTTAAGGGCGACTCTCTGAGAGGAGATAAGATGAAAATATATCTATATAAATAAATAAAGTAACAAAGATTAGAAAGACCAGAATACACCACTAGAAAGTCCAACTCTACAAGCATCATAATGGCAATAGACTCATATCTTTCAGTATTCACTCTAAGTGTCATTGGAATCAATTCTCTAATCAAAATACATAGGGTAATGGAATGGATAAGAAAACAAGATCCATCTATATGCTTTTCATAAGAGACGCATTTTAGACCTAAAGAAACCTCCAGAGTTAAATAAGGGGATGGAGAACTATCTGTCATGCTAATGGTCAATAAAAGAAAGCCGGAGTAGCCATACTAATATCAGACAATCTAGACTTTACAATAAAGACTGTTTCAAAAAATGCAGGAGGGCATTATATCATTCATAATCAAGGGGTCTATCCACCAAGAAGACCTAACAATTGTAAACATTTATGAGCCAAATGTGAGAGCACCCAAATATAGAAATCAATTAATCACAAACATAAAGAAACTCATTGATAAGAATACCATAATAGTAGGAGACTTCAACACCCCACTCACAGCAATGGACAGATGATCTAATCAAATAATCAACAAGAAAACAATAGCATTGAATGACACACTGGACCAGAGGACTTAACAGATATATTCAGAACATTTCATCCTAAAGCAACAGAATATGCATTCTTCTCCAGTGCACATGGAACATTCTCCAGAATAGACCATATACTGGGGCACAAATCAGCCCTAAGTAAGCACAAAAAGATTGAGATCATACCATGCATAATTTCAGACTACAATTGCCATGAACTCGAAATCAACCACAAGAAAAAATTTGGAAAGGTAACAAAGACTTGTAGACTGAATAACATCCTACTAAAGAATGAATGGGCTAACGAGGCAGTTAAAGAGGAAATTGAAAAGTATATGGAAGTCAATGAAATGATAACACCACAACGCAAACCTCTAGGATGCAGCAAAGGCGGTCCTAAGAGGAAAGTATATAGCAATCCAGGCCTTCCTAAAGAAGGAAGAAAGATCTCAGATACACAGCCTAACCTTACACCTTAAGAAGCTGGAAAAGAACAGCAAATAAAACCCAAAACCAGCAGAATACAGGGAATAATAAAGATTAGAGCAGAAATCAATGTTATCGAAACCAAAGAAAAAAACAGTACAACAGATCAATGAAACTAAAAGCTGGTTCTTTGAAAGAATTAACAAAATTGATAAACCACTATCCAGATTGATCAAAAAGAAAAAGGAAAAGGACCCAAATAAATAAAATCAAGAATGACAGAGGAGACATCACAACGAACACAACAGAAATAAAAACAGTAATAAGAGAATATTATGAACACTTATATGCCAATAAAATGGGCAATCTGGAAGAAATGGACAAATTCCTAGAAACATATACACTACCAAAACTGAAACAGGAATAAATAGAAAATTTGAACCGACCCTTAACCAGTAAGGAAATCGAATTAGTAACCAAAAATCTGCCAAAAGACAACAGTCCAGGACCAGAGAGCTTTCCAGGTGAATTCTACCAAACATTTAAGGAAGAGTTAACACCTATTTTCTTGAAACTGTTCCAAAAAATAGAAATGGAAAGAAAACTTCCAAACTCTTTCTATGAAGCGAGCATTACCTTGATTCCTAAAGAAGACAGAGACCACACTAAAAAGGAGAAATATAGACCAATTTCACTGATGAACATGGATGTAAAAATCCTCAACAAGATATTATCCAACCAGAAGCAATAATACATTAAAAAAATTATTCACCACGACCAAGTGGGATTTATACCTGGGATGCAGGACTGGCTCAATATCTGTAAAACAACTAACGTGATTCATCACATTGATAAAAGAAAGAACAGGAACCATATGATCCTCTCCACAGATGCAGAGAAAGCATCTGACAAAATACAACATCCTTTCTTGATAAAAACCCTCAAGAAAGTAGGGATAGAAGGACCATACCTCGAGATTGTAAAAGCCATCTATGAAAGACCCGATGCTAATATCATCCTCAATGGGGAAAAACTGAGAGCTGTCTCCCTAAGGTCAGTAACACGACAGGGATGTCCACTCTTGCCACTGTTATTCAACAGATTATTGGAATTATTAGCCTCTGCACTCAGACAACACAAAGAAATAAAAGGCATACAAATCAGCCAGGAAGGGGTCAAACTTTCACTCTTCACAGATGACATGATACTCTATATGGAAAACCCAAAAGACTCCACCAAAAAACTGCTAGAATTGATTCATGAAATCAGCAAAGTGGCAGGATACAAAATCAATGCAGAGAAATCAGTTGAATTCCTATATACCCACAATGAAGCGACAGAAAAGAAAACAAGGAATCTATCTCATTTACAGTAGCACCAAAAACCATAAAATATCTAGGAATAAATCTAACCAAAGAGACGAAACTCTATACACTAAAAATGATAGAAACCTTATGAAAGAAATTGAAGATGGCAAAATATGGAAAAAGATTCCATGCTCCTGGATAGGAAGAACAAATATTGTTAAAACGCCGATAGTACCCAAAACAATCTACATAATCAATGCAATTCCGATCAAAGTGACACCAGCATTCTTCACAGAGCTAGACAAATAATCCTAAAATTTGTATGGAACAGAAAAGACCCCGAATAGCCAAAGTGATCTCTCTCCCCTCCCCCGCTCATGCTCTGTCTTTGTCTCTCAAAAGTAATAAATGCCAAAAAATTTAAAAACAAAAACAAGAACAGACACTCAGATCAATGGAACGGAATAAAAAACCCAGAAGTGGACCCAAAAACGTATGGCCAACTAATCTCTGACAAAGCAGGAAAGAATACCAATGGAATAAAGAAAGTTTCTTCAGCAAGTGTTGCTGGAAAAACTAGGCAGCGACATGCAGAAGAATGAACCTGAACCACTTTCTTACACCATTCACAAAATACACTCAAAATGGATGAAAGACCTCAATTAAGTCAGGAAACCATCAAAATCCTCGAGGAGAAAACAGGCAAAAACATCTTTGATCTTGGCCACACCAACTTACTACCCAACACGTCCCCAGAAGCAAGGGAAACAAAAGCAAAAATGAACTGCTGGGACCTCATTGAAATAAAAAGCTTCTGCACATTGAAGGCAAACAATCAGTAAAACTAAAATTCAACTGACAGAATGGGAGAAGATATTTTCAAATGACATCTCAGATAAAGGGTTAGTATCCAAAATCTATAAAATCCAAAGGGTTAGTATCCAACACCCAAAACACAAATAATCCAGTAAAGAAACAGGCAAAAGACATGAATAGACACATCTCCAAAGAAGACATCCAGATGGCCAACCAACACATAAAAAAATTCTCCACATCACTCATCATCACGGGAATGCAAATCAAAGCCCTAATGAGATACTACCTGACACCTGTCAGAATGGCTAACATTAACAACTCAGGCAACAATAGATGTTGGCAAGGATGCAGAGAGAGGATCTCTTTTGCATTGTTGGTGGGAATGCAAGCTGGTGCAGCCACTCTGGAAAGCTGTATGGAGGTTTGTCAAAAAACTAAAATATAACTACCTTATGACCCAGCAATTGCACTACTAGGCATTTATACACGGGACACAGGTGATCTGTTTTGAAGGGACACATGCACCCCCATGTTTATAGCAGCACTATCAACAATAGTCAAAATACGAAAAGAGCCCAAATGTCCATCGATGGATGAATGGATAAAGAAGATATGGTATATATATACATACAATGGAGTCTTACTGGGCAATCAAAAAGAATGAAATCTTTCCATTTGCAACTACATGCATGGAACTGGAGGGTATTATGCTAAGTGAAATTAGTCAGTCAGAGAAAGACAAAAATCATATGACATCACTCATATGAGGACTTTAAGAGACAAAACAGATAAACATAATGGATGGGTAACAAAAATAATATAAAAGCATGTAGGGGACAGAGCATAAGAGACTCATATATGGAGAACAAACAGAGGGTTGTTGGAAGGATTTTGGGAGGGGGATGGGCTAAACTGGTAAGGGGGAAATAAGGAATCTAATCCTGAAATCATTGTTGGACTATATGCTAATTTGGATATAAATTTTAATTAATAAAACTAACTAAATAATAAAAATAATATATATTAAAAAAGAAAATACTGAGTGATCATGACGTTGAGGTAAAAATTTCTTAAACATTATGCCGAAAACTCCATTAATAAAGGTAAAACTCCAAAACTGAAAAAAAGAAAAAGAATTCTTCATATTGTCACACCACCATTCACACAAACTAATGTAGAAGTGCGTCCCTAACCCTGTCGTTCACTCTTAAAGAATCAAGTCTAAGTGTGGAGTTTGATATATATGTCAGAGGACATGCAAATAGGGCCCTCTCCGTGATGATAAACCCAGCTCAGCCCCGACCCTGCAGCTGGGAGAGGAGCCCCAGTCCCGGGAGTCCCAGGTGTTCCCATTCTGTGATCAGGACAGAACACAGAAACCTCACCATGGAGTTTGTTCTGGGCTGGGTTTTCCTGGTTGCTCTTTTGAAAGGTAATTTATGGTGAACGGGAGACACTGAGTATGTGAGTGGATATGAGTGAGAACCAGTGGATGTGTGACAGTTTCCTGACCAACATGTCTTGTGTCTGTAGGTGTCCAGTGTGACGTGCAGCTGGTGGAGTCTGGGGGAGACCTGGTGAAGCCTGGGGGGTCCCTGAGACTCACCTGTGTAGCCTCTGGATACACCTTCAGTGGCTATTGGATGAGCTGGGTCCGCCAGGCTCCAGGGAAGGGGCTGCAGTGGGTCGCAGAAATTAGTGGTAGTGGAGGTAGCACAAACTATGCAGACTCCATGAAGGACCAATTCACCATCTCCAGAGACAACTCCAAGAACACGCTGTATCTGCAGATGAACAGCCTGAAGACCGAGGACACGGCCACGTATTACTGTGTGAGAGACACGGTGAGGGGACCTCACTGGGAGCCCAGACACAAACCTCCCTGCAGGAGGGGATCAGCACCACCGGGGGATGCACACTATGCACAATTCTGCTTTGAGTGCCCAAGAGCAGGTGCATATGGAGGTTACAGGAAGGTTTCCTGTCAGGGTCTGGGGCTTCCTCTCCACACAGCAGTTTCCCCAGGGAGCCTCCCTGGTTTTATGATTCTGTGTTTACCTATTAACGTCTGAATTAGCAACTGTGTTGTCATAGGAAAACTACACTAGCATGCACAAAGACACAGTTGTTTGCCCTTGCTTACTCTGGTCCAACAACATGAGTGAATTACACATTTCCTGAGGTACAATAGCTGAACCGTTACAGGAGTCCCAGATGCACTTCCTGTGCAGCCAGGACCACAGGATCCCACAGCTCCTCCTTATCCTCACCCAGCCCTGGACCCAGTCAAACAACGTCACACTTCCCTCCTGGCACTTGCAACTCAGGACTTTAAGTGAGCTACAGCTTTATTCAATTCCTCTAAATGAGAGATAAATCATCTCCATGTATTATTAGTCAGGATTCCCTTGAGCAAAGGAACCCAAAGTACATTAGTTTCCATGACAAAAGAGGTTGAGAAGTCCCATGATCTACTGTCACAAGCTGAAGACCCAGGAAAACCAGTGATGTAATTCTTGTCTGATTCTGAACTAGTGTCTAATCTCAGAACGTGGAAAGCTGATGATGTAACTCTCAGAAAAAGGGCCAGAGGAGACCAATATTCCAGTTCAAACAAGCACATGGGAAGCAAAAATGAGGGAATTCTTCCTCCATCTGCATCAGATTCTATTCACAAACTTAATGGAATGGGTGGTTCCCAGGCAGACAGAAACCATGGATGGAAATCCCATTCTCTTCTGGAACACATCACAGACATCCACAGAAACAGTGGTGAATCTGGGCACCCATGACGCAGTCAAGATAACCTATAAAGTTAATCATGAAAAGTCAACCTCCTGTAAACGTGGAGCTCAAAGACTGAAGATTTAAGTCGATTCCATCATTGGGGTGGAGCCTGGTGGGCATAGCAGTGCTCCTGTGAAGGAGGGGAGAGGCCCATAAAGGGAACTGTAGTCTGAGTATCCCCTGGGTTGCATCGGGAGAGACAATTCCCTTCTTGGAGTGCGTTTGGGAGATGGGGCATTGCCTCTCATAGGACAGTAGAGCTGACAGGCACCATTAAAATTCCCTGATCATTAGCATAGGAGCCTCTTCTGAGAGCAGCTAACTGGACACTGTCTTCTTGTTGTTCTTCACCATGAACTCCAAGCCCCTAGTATTCATGCAACTGATCTTCTGGGGTAAACCAACTCTGGGCTAAATCAGGCAGAGCACATCAATACCCTCTCCCAGAGGATCAGTGGGGTCCCTGACATAGTGAGTTCACATAATTTGGAGTTTTCAAACCCAGCTAGAGCTCCTGAGATAAAATGTAAGAGCCCTGTGCCACGAGGGCTGTGCCACCCTGTGCCACCAGATGGGCCAATGGCTTGGACACAGACAGGGTGAAAGCAATTCTGATGGAAGCCTGGGACCCACAAGTGTTCTCTCTGTGTGAGGGCTTCCTGAACAGGGGAGACTGGGAACTCCAACTCCAGGGACTAGAGAGGGAGCTGACGCCAATATTTCCTCCCACCAATCAACATTGACAGGTTTCACTCAGCAGCACAGCATCCCCAGTGGAAGCTGAGCCACTAACACCAAGCTCCACCTACTCCTGCTCCCATCAAGTGCTTGCTTACTAGGAAAGAGTGCCTGGCAACCAGACCACCACTGCACCCCTCCCTCCAAAGACCACCGTATACACCCACAGGCACCAAGTCAACTGACCATATAATGAGGCATAGCTTCACCTCTAGGGGAGATAGGAATTAGCCTCTTTTAACAAGCAGACCAAACTCACCTAGTTAAAACTCACAACACTGGGGACAAAGTCCAACATTCCCCACTGAAGGCAAGGAGAAACTCTGCAGAGGACTGTACTGAGGGACAGAGCAGCCAAAACACGACAGTACAGTGCCATGGAACATAAAACAAATGCTTCATGAAATGTCAGGCCCTGGACAGTATGTGAACACTTCTCAATAAAGATACTACCCTAGAAGCAGAAAAGATAACAGGATTTTCTAAAACATTTAAGAAGGCAGAGACATAGACAACAACATGATTGAGGAATTCATCCTAAAATAAAAAACGATAAAAGGTCATTGTGAGGGATATAATTAAAACACATACAAATAATATGTTTCAAACAATTTCTAAAAACTCTTATAATGAAACAGGATTTTAAAAAGTATCATAAGGATACCAGCTGTGCTTGAGGAAAATATATGAAACATGAGGGATACCCTTACTGCAAACAGAAAAGACCTAAAACCTAGTCAGGATGAAATTTTAAATGTTGTAACCGAGATGTGAAATTGATTGGATATAATGACCTCAAGGCTGAAAGAGGCAGATGAATGAGAAAGGCACATTGAAGATAAAATTATGGGGGAAATGAAGCTGGGAGGAAGAGGAAAATTAAAATATTGCATCACAAACTTAGGGAAATCAGCAACTCCATAAACTGTAATAACATTCTTTTGAAAGGAGTCCCAAAAGAAGTGGAGAAAAAGAGGGATACGTTTTATCTGAGTGAATTATAGAGGAAATTTCCACAAGCTGGGGAAGGAAACAGATGTCCACATCTAGGAGGCAGAGAGAACACCCATTAAAATAAAAAAATAAAATAAAATAACAGCAGGCCAACTCTGAGACATATCATAGGAAGAATGGCAAAACATTCAGATAAAGAAAAACCCTAAAAGCAGCAACACAAAAGAAGTCGCTAACTAACAAGGGAAGATTAAAAACACAATGGCAGTTGTCTCCACAGACACCTTCATGCAAGTAGGGAGTGGAGTCATATCCTCAACATGTGCAATTGAAAATTACACAGCCAAGAATAGTTTCTCCAGTAAGGCAGTCATTCAGATACAAGGAGTGATAGAATTTCCAAGACAAACAAAAACCAAAGAAGTTCATGGTCTCTAAATCAGCCGTGAGAGAAATTAAAGGGGACTCTTTGAGTGGGAAGGAAGACTAGGAGGGAATTCTTCCTCCATCTGCATCAGATTCTATTCACAACCTTAATGGAATGGGTGGTGCCCAGGCAGACAGAAACCATGGATGGAAATCCCATTTTCTTCTGGAACACATCACAGACATCTAGGAATAAACAGAGTAACAAAGACTAGGAATAAACAGAGAAAATCTCCGGAAACAATCACTCTAGAGGTATTACAATGGCACTAATTTTATGTCTATCAATAATCACTGTGAATGTAAAGTGCAACATGCTCCAATCAAAAGACATAGGATATCAGAATGGATAAAAACATGTACAAGATCCTCCTATACACTGCATGCAATTGAGTCATGTTCAACTTAAAATACCTATAGATTGAAAATGAGGGGAGGTAGAACAATTTATCATGCTAGTGGACGTCAAAAGAAAGTTTCAGTGCCATACTCATATCACACTACCTAGATTTCAAACCAAAGTTCATTACAAGAGATCAGGAAGGCAGTATATCATCATAAAGAGGTCTATCCAACAAGAAGATGTAAAGCTTTAAATATTTATACCCAAAAAATGTAAGCACTGAAATATATAAATCAGTTAATAAGAGACATAAACTCATTGATAATAGACAATAGTAATAATAGAGAACATTAACACTCCACTTACAGCAATGGACAATCTGAGCTGAAAATCAATAAGGAAACAATGGCTTTCAAAGACACACAGACTGAATGGACTTAACAGTTATATTCAGAACATTCCATCCTAAAGCACCAGAATACACATTCTTTTTGAGTGCGCATGGAACATTCTCCAGAACAGATCACATAATCTGCCACAAATCAGCCCTCTACAAGTACAAAAAGATTGAGATCATTCCATGCGCATTTTCAAACCACAACACTATGAAACTTGAAGTCAACCACAAAAAAATTTGGGCAACACCACCAATACATTAGGTTAAAGAACATTGTGTAAAAGCTGAATGAGATTTTCAGGAAATTACAGAAGCAATACAAAATACATAGAAGCAAATGAAAATGAAAACATTCCAGTTCCAAACCATCTGGATGCAGCAAACTTGATGGAAGAGTGAAATGTGTAGCAGTACAGGCCAAGCTCAAGAAAGAAGAAAAGTTCAAACACACAACCCCTTTACAACTAAAGGAGCTAGAAAAAGGCCAGACAATGAACCCTAAAGCCAGCAGGAGCAGGTAAACAAAAAGATTAGAGCAGAAATAAATGATATAGAAACAAAGAAAAACAGTAGAACAGATGAATGAAACTATAAGTTGGTTTTTGTAAGAATAAATAAAAATGTTCTGCATGTTGCTGTCCAGTTCTCTCAGCACCATTTGTTAAAGAGGCTGTCTTTTTTCCATTGGATGTTCTTTCCTGCTTTGTCAAAGATGAGTTGGCCATACGTTTGTGGGTCTAGTTCTGGGGTTTCTATTCTATTCCATTGGTCTGTGTGTCTGTTTTTGTGCCAATACCATGCTGTCTTGATGATGACAGCTTTGTAGTAGAGGCTAAAGTCTGGGATTGTGATGCCTCCTGCTTTGGTCTTCTTCTTCAAAATTCCTTTGGCTATTCGGGGCCTTTTGTGGTTCCATATGAATTTTAGGATTGCTTGTTCTAGTTTCGAGAAGAATGCTGGTGCAATTTTGATTGGGATTGCATTGAATGTGTAGATAGCTTTGGGTAGTATTGACATTTTGACAATATTTATTTTTCCAATCCATGAGCAGGGAATGTCTTTCCATTTCTTTAAGTCTTCTTCAATTACCTTCATAAGCTTTCTATAGTTTTCAGCATACAGATCCTTTACATCTTTGGTTAGATTTATTCCTAGGTATTTTATGCTTCTTGGTGCAATTGTGAATGGGATCAGTTTCTTTATTTGTCTTTCTGTTGCTTCATTGTTAGTGTATAAGAATGCAACTGATTTCTGGACATTGATTTTGTATCCTGCAACTTTGCTGAATTCATGTATCAGTTCTAGCAGACTTTTGGTGGAGTCTATCGGATTTTCTATGTATAATACCATGTCATCTGCAAAAAGCGAAAGCTTGACTTCATCTTTGCCAATTTTGATGCCTTTGATTTCCTTTTGTTGTCTGATTGCTGATGCTAGAACTTCCAGCACTATGTTAAACAACAGCGGTGAGAGTGGGCATCCCTGTCGTATTCCTGATCTCAGGGAAAAAGCTCTCAGTTTTTCCCCGTTGAGGATGATGTTAGCTGTGGGCTTTTCATAAATGGCTTTTATGATCTTTAAGTATGTTCCTTCTATCCCGACTTTCTCAAGGGTTTTTATTAAGAAAGGGTGCTGGATTTTGTCAAAGGCCTTTTCTGCATCGATTGACAGGATCATATGGTTCTTCTCTTTTTTTTTGTTAATGTGATGTATCACGTTGATTGATTTGCGAATGTTGAACCAGCCCTGCATCCCAGGAATGAATCCCACTTGATCATGGTGAATAATTCTTTTTATATGCTGTTGAATTCGATTTGCTAGTATCTTATTGAGAATTTTTGCATCCATATTCATCAGGGATATTGGCCTGTAGTTCTCTTTTTTTACTGGGTCTCTGTCTGGTTTAGGAATCAAAGTAATACTGGCTTCATAGAATGAGTCTGGAAGTTTTCCTTCCCTTTCTATTTCTTGGAATAGCTTGAGAAGGATAGGTATTATCTCTGCTTTAAACGTCTGGTAGAACTCCCCTGGGAAGCCATCTGGTCCTGGACTCTTATTTGTTGGGAGATTTTTGATAACTGATTCAATTTCTTCGCTGGTTATGGGTCTGTTCAAGCTTTCTACTTCCTCCTGATTGAGTTTTGGAAGACTGTGGGTGTTCAGGAATGTGTCCATTTCTTCCAGGTTGTCCAATTTGTTGGCATATAATTTTTCATAGTATTCCCTGATAATTGTTTGTATCTCTGAGGGATTGGTTGTAATAATTCCATTTTCATTCATGATTTTATCTATTTGGGTCATCTCCCTTTTCTTTTTGAGAAGCCTGGCTAGAGGTTTGTCAATTTTGTTTATTTTTTCAAAAAACCAACTCTTGGTTTCGTTGATCTGCTCTACAGTTTTTTTAGATTCTATATTGTTTATTTCTGCTCTGATCTTTATTATTTCTCTTCTTCTGCTGGGTTTAGGCTGCCTTTGCTGTTCTGCTTCTATTTCCTTTAGGTGTGCTGTTAGATTTTGTATTTGGGATTTTTCTTGTTTCTTGAGATAGGCCTGGATTGCAATGTATTTTCCTCTCAGGACTGCCTTCGCTGCGTCCCAAAGCGTTTGGATTGTTGTATTTTCATTTTCGTTTGTTTCCATATATTTTTTGATTTCTTCTCTAATTGCCTGGTTGACCCACTCATTCGTTAGTAGGGTGTTCTTTAACCTCCACGCTTTTGGAGGTTTTCCAGACTTTTTCCTGTGGTTGATTTCAAGCTTCATAGCATTGTGGTCTGAAAGTATGCATAGTATAATTTCAATTCTTGTAAACTTATGAAGGGCTGTTTTGTGACCCAGTATATGATCTATCTTGGAGAATGTTCCATGTGCACTCGAGAAGAAAGTATATTCTGTTGCTTTGGGATGCAGAGTTCTAAATATATCTGTCAAGTCCATCTGATCCAATGTCTCATTCAGGGCCCTTGTTTCTTTATTGACTGTGTGTCTAGATGATCTATCCATTTCTGTAAGTGGGGTGTTAAAGTCCCCTGCAATTACCACATTCTTATCAATAAGGTTGCTTCTGTTTATGAGTAATTGTTTTATATACTTGGGGGCTCCGGTATTCGGCGCATAGACATTTATAATTGTTAGCTCTTCCTGATGGGTAGACCCTGTAACTATTATATAATGTCCTTCTTCATCTCTTGTTACAGCCTTTAATTTAAAGTCTAGTTTGTCTGATATAAGTATGGCTACTCCAGCTTTCTTTTGGCTTCCAGTAGCATGATAAATAGTTCTCCATCCCCTCACTCTGAATCTAAAGGTGTCCTCAGGTCTAAAATGAGTCTCTTGTAGACAGCAAATAGATGGGTCTTGTTTTTTTATCCATTCTGATACCCTATGTCTTTTGGTTGGCGCATTTAATCCGTTTACATTCAGTGTTATTATAGAAAGATACGGGTTTAGAGTCATTGTGATGTCTGTATGTTTTATGCTTGTAGTGATGTCTCTGGTACTTTGTCTCACAGGGTCCCCCTTAGGATCTCTTGTAGGGCTGGTTTAGTGGTGACAAATTCCTTCAGTTTTTGTTTGTTTGGGAAGACCTTTATCTCTCCTTCTATTCTAAATGACAGACTTGCTGGATAAAGGATTCTCGGCTGCATATTTTTGCTGTCTAGCACCCTGAAAATCTCGTGCCAATTCTTTCTGGCCTGCCAAGTTTCAAAAGAGAGATCCGTCACGAGTCTTATAGGTCTCCCTTTATATGTGAGGGCACGTTTACCCCTTGCTGCTTTCAGAATTTTCTCTTTATCCTTGTATTTTGCCAGTTTCACTATGATATGTCGTGCAGAAGATCGATTCAAGTTACGTCTGAAGGGAGTTCTCTGTGCCTCTTGGATTTCAATGCCTTTTTCCTTCCCCAGTTCAGGGAAGTTCTCAGCTATTATTTCTTCAAGTACCCCTTCAGCATCTTTCCCTCTCTCTTCCTCCTCTGGAATACCAATTATGCGTATATTATTTCTTTTTAGTGTATCACTTAGTTCTCTAATTTTCCCCTCATACTCCTGGATTTTTTTATCTCTCTTTTTCTCAGCTTCCTCTTTTTCCATAACTTTATCTTCTAGTTCACCTATTCTCTCCTCTGCCTCTTCCATCCGAGCTGTGGTGGTTTGCATTTTGTTTTGCATTTCCTTTAAAGCGTTTTTCAGCTCCTCGTGACTGTTCCTTAGTCCCTTGATCTCTGTAGCAAGAGATTCTCTGCTGTCCTGTATACTGTTTTCCAGCCCAGCGATTAATTTTATGACTATTATTCTAAATTCACTTTCTGTTATATTATTTAAATCCTTTTTGATCAGCTCATTAGCTGTTGTTATTTCCTGGAGATTCTTCTGAGGGGAATTCTTCCGTTTGGTCATTTTGGATAGTCCCTGGTGTGGTGAGGACCTGCAGGGCACTTCCCCTGTGCTGTGGTGTATAACTGGAGTTGGTGGGCGGGGCCGCAGTCAGTCCTGATGTCTGCCCCCAGCCCACCGCTGGGGCCACAGTCAGACTGGTGTGTGCCTTCTCTTCCCCTCTCCTAGGGGTGGGATTCACTGTGGGGTGGCGTGGCCCGTCTGGGCTACTTGCACACTGCCAGGCTTGTGATGCTGGGGATCTGGCGTATTAGCTGGGGTGGGAAGGCAAGGTGCACGGCGGGAGGGGGGGCAGGCTTAGCTCGCTTCTCCTTAGGTGATCCACTTCAGGAGGGGCCCTGTGGCAGCCGGAGGGAGTCAGATCCGCTGCAGGAGGTTTGGCTCCGCAGAAGCACAGAGTTGGGTGTTTGCGCGGAGCGAGCAATTTCCCTGGCCGGAACAGGTTCCCTTTGGGATTTTGGCTGGGGGATGGGCGGGGGAGATGGCGCTGGCGAGCGCCTTTGTTCCCCGCCAAACTGAGCTCTGTCGTCCGGGGGCTCCGCAGCTCACCCTCCCTTTGTCCTCCAGCCTTCCCGCTTTCCGAGCAGAGCTGTTAACTTATGACCTCCCAGACGCTAAGTCGTGCTTGCTGTCGGAACACAGTCCGTCAGGCCCCTCCGCTTTTGCAAGCCGGACTCGAGGGCTCTGCTTGGCCGGCGAGCCGCCCCTCCGCCCCGGCTCCCTCCCGCCGGTCCCTGGAGCCCGCACCGCCTCGCCGCCCTTCCTACCCTCTTCCGTGGGCCTCTCGTCTGCACTTGGGTCCGGTGACTCCGTTCTGCTAATCCTCTGGCGGTTTTCTGGGTTATTTAGGCAGGTGTAGGTGGAATCTAAGTGATCAGCAGGACGCGCGGTGAGCCCAGCGTCCTCCTACGCCGCCATCTTCCTGCGCCTCCGCCATATAATGTATTTAATGTAAGTGGCAATAAGTTGGCGGAGGAAAGAGTCTATATATGCAGGCAGCCTCCGTGTTACAAGTTAATTGTTTAAGTGCTGGTCTCCAGGACAGGCTTGTGAACGCAGCAGTGAAGTTACCCACTAGGCTGCACGAACCTTTCCTGCTCCACACCATCTACGCTGACCCGTCCAGTACGTCTTCCACAAATGCACTTGGAATACGTTAATAAAAGTTTGAAGGCACAGGTGAAATAAACCTGTAGGCCCAAGATGGAGCCGCCCCTGACTGCCTCCTCAGCAGGACAAACTTCCGGATCCCTTTAAATGCTCGGCTTGACCAGAACCGCAGTGTAGCCAGGCAGCCAGTCCTCAAAACGCCAAGCAAACTCTAGGTTCCATGCTCTGCTCGAGGTTCCCAGTTCCTCGAGAGCTTTCTGTCATCTCCCTTTTCTTTTTGAGAAGCCTGGCTAGAGGTTTATCAAATTTGTTTATTTTTTCAAAAAACCAACTCTTGGTTTCGTTGATCTGCTCTACAGTTTTTTTTTTAGATTCTATATTGTTTATTTCTGCTCTGGTCTTTATTATTTCTCTTCTTCTGCTGGGTTTAGGCTGTCTTTGTTGCTCTGCTTCTATTTCCTTTAGGTGTGCTGTTAGATTTTGTATGGGGGATTTTTCTTGTTTCTTGCAATAGGCCTGCATTGCAATGTATTTTCCTCTCAGGACTGTCCTCGCTGCATCCCAAAGCATTTGGATTGTTGTTTTTTCATTTTTGTTTGTTTCCATATATTTTTTAATTTCTTCTCTAATTGCCTGGTTGACCCATTCATTGTTTAGTAGGGTGTTCTTTAACCTCCACCCTTTTGGAGGTTTTCCAGACTTTTTCCTGTGGTTGATTTGAAGCTTCATAGCATTGTGGTCTGAAAGTATGCATGGTATCATTTCAATTCTTGTGTATTTATGAAGGGCTGTTTTGTGACTCGGTATGTGATCTATCTTGGAGAATGTTCCATGTGTACTCGAGAAGAAAGTATATTCTGTTGCTTTGGGATACAGACTTCTAAATATATGTCAAGTCCATCTGATCCAATGTATCATTCAGGGCCCTTGCTTCTTTATTGACTGTGTGTCTAGATGATCTATCCATTTCTGTAAGTGTAGTGTTAAAGTCCCCTGCAATTACGACATTCTTATCAAGACGGTTGCTTATGTTTATGAGTAATTGTTTTATATATTTGGGGGCTTCGTATTTGGTGCATAGACATTTATAATTGTTAGCTCTTCCTGATGGATAGATCCTGTGATTATTATATAATGCCCTTCTTCATCTCTTGTTACAGCCTTTAATTTAAATTCTAGTTTGTCTGATATCAGTATGGCTACTCCAGCTTTCTTTTGACCTCCAGTAGCATGATAAATATTTCTCCATCCCGTCACTCTCAATCTGAAGGTGTCCTCAGGTCTAAAATGAGTCTCTTGTAGACAGCAAATAGATGGGTCTTGTTTTTTTATCCATTCTGATACCCTATGTCTTTTGGTTGGCGCATTTAATCCATTTACATTCAGTGTTACTATAGAAAGATATGGGTTTAGCGTCTTTGTGATGTCTGTATGTTTTATGCTTGTAGTGATGTCTCTGGTACTTTGTCTCATAGGATCCCCCCTAGGGTCTCTTGTAGGGCTGGTTTAGTGGTGATGAATTCCCTCAGTTTTTGTTTGTTTGGGAAGACCTTTATCTCTCCTTCCATTCTAAATGACAGACTTGCTGGATAAAGGATTCCCGGCTGCATATTTTTTCTGTTCATCACATGGAAGATCTCCTGCCATTCCTTTCTGGCCTGCCAACTTTCAGAAGAGAGATCGGTCACGAGTCTTATAGGTCTCCCTTTATATGTTATGGCACGTTTATCTCTAGCTGCTTTCAGAATTTTCTCTTTATCCTTGTATTTTGCCAGTTTCACTATGATGTGTCGTGCAGAAGATGAATTCAAGTTACATCTGAAGGGAGTTCTCTGTGCCTCTTGGATTTCAATGTCTTTTTCCTTCCCCAGTTCAGGGAAGTTCTCAGCTATTATTTCTTCAAGTACCCCTTCAGCACCTTTCCCTCTCTCTTCCTCCTCTGGAATACCAATTATGTGTATATTATTTCTCCTTAGTGCATCACTTAGTTCTCTAATTTTCCCCTCATACTCCTGGATTTTTTTATCTCTCTTTTTTTCAGCTTCCTCTTTTTCCATAATTTTATCTTCTAGTTCACCTATTCTCTCCTCTGCCTCTTCAACCCAAGCCGTGGTCATTTCCATTTTATTTTGCAGCTCGTTTATAGAAATTTTTTAGCTCCTCCTGACTATTCCTTAGTCCCTTGATCTCTGTAGCAATAGATTCTCTGCTGTTCTCTATCCTGTTTTCAAGCCCAGCGATTAATTTTATGACTATTATTCTAAATTCACTTTCTGTTATATTGTTTAAATCCTTTTTGATCAGTTCGTTAGCTGTTGTTATTTCCTGGAGATTCTTTTGAGGGGAATTCTTCCCTTTGGTCATTTTGGATAGTCCCCAGAGTGGTGCATACCTGCAGGGCACTTCCCCTGTGCTGTCTTGAATAACTGGAGTTGGTGGGCGGGGCCACAGTCAGACCTGATGTCTTCCCCCAGCCCACTGCTGGGGCCACAGTTAGACCGGTGTGTACTTTCTCTTCCCCTCTCCTAGGGGCAGGATTCACTGTGGGGTGACACGGCCCATCTGGGCTACTTGCACACTGCCAGGCTTGTGGTGCTGGGGATCTGGCCTATTAGCTGGGGTGGATAGGCAAGGTGCACGGGGTGTGGCAGGGGCAGGCTTAGCTGGTTTCTCCTTAGGTGATCTGCTTTGGGAGGGTCCCTGTAGCAGCGGGAGGGAGTCAGGCCTGCCGTCGGAAGGATGGATCCGCAGAAGCACAGCGTTTGGCATTTGCCCGGTGTGAGCAAGTTCCCTGGCAGGAACTGGTTCCCTTTGGGATTTTGGCTGGGGGATGGGCGAGGGAGATGTCGCTGGAGAGCCCCTTTGTTCCCCACCCAACTGAGCTCTGTCATCCCCGGGGCTCAGCAACTTTCCCTCCCGTTGTCCTCCAGCCTTCCCGCTCTCTGAGCAGAGCTGTTAACTTATAACCTTCCAGATGTCAAGTCCTGCTTGCTGTGCAAACACACTACATCTGGCCCCCGGCTTTTGCCAGTCAGACTTGGGGTCTTTGCTTGGCTGTCGGGCCGCCCCTCTGTCCCGGCTCCCTCCCACCAGTCCGTGGAGCGCGCACCACCTCTCTCCACCCTTCGTACCCTCTTCGGTGGGCCTCTCATCTGCGCTTGGTTCTGGAGACTCCGTTCTGCTAGTCTTCTGGCGGTTTTCTGGGTTATTTAGTCAGGTGTAGGTGGAATCTAAGTGACCAGCAGGACACGGTAAGCCCAATGTCCTCCTACGCCGCCATCTTCCCTAGAATCCCCCTAAAACTTCAAATATTAAAAAATAAAATAAAATACTGCGTGATCATGATGTTGAGGTAAAATTTTCTTAAAGAATATGCTGAAAGCTCCATGAATGAAGGTAAAAGTGCAAAACTGAATAAGAAAAGAATTATTCATATTGTCACTCCGCCACCCACACAAACTAATCTAGAAGTGCATCCCTAACCCTGTCGTTCACTTTTCAAGAATCATATCTAAGTCTGGAGTTTGATATATATGTCAGAGAACATGCAAATGGGGCCCTCTCTGTGCTTATAAAGGCAGCCCAGCACTGACCCTGCAGCTGGGAGAAGAGCCCCAGCCCAGGGAGTACCAGGTGTTTCCATTCTGTGATCAGGACAGAACACAGACACCCCACCATGGAGTCTGTGCTTGGCTGGGTTTTCCTGGTTGCTC
The DNA here is from genome assembly GCF_007474595.2 of Lynx canadensis. NCBI lineage: Eukaryota > Metazoa > Chordata > Mammalia > Carnivora > Felidae > Lynx > Lynx canadensis. The sequence goes on along the minus strand of NC_044308.2, from coordinate 146,749,347 downwards.
TTTTAAAAGGTAATTCATGGTGAACAGGAGACACTGAGTATGTGAGTGGATATGAGTGAGAAACAGTGGATGTGTGACAGTTTCCTGACAAAGATATCTTGCGTCTGCAGGTGTCCAGAGTGACATGCAGCATTGGAGTCTGGGAGAGACCTGGTTGAAGCCTGGGGGATCCCTGAGACTCACCTATGTTGCCTCTGGATTCACCTTCAGTAGCTACTACACGAAATGGTTTCACCAGGCTCCAGGAAAGGGGCTGGAGTGGGTTGCATATATTAATACTGATGGAAGTAGCACAAGCTATGCAGAATCTGTGAAGGGTCGATTCACCATCTCCAGAGACAACTCCAAGAACACCCTGTATCTGCAGATGAACAACCTGAGGGCCGAGGACACGGTCACATATTACTGTGCAGTGAGGGGACCTTGCTGGGAGCGCAGACACAAACCTCTCTTCAGGAGGGGATCAGCACCACCAGGAAGTGCACATTATGCACAATTCTGGTTTGTGTTCCCAGGCGCAGGTGCATATGGAGATTACAGGAAGGTTTCCTGTCAGGGTCTGGGGTTTCCTCTCCACACAGCAGTTTCCCCAGGGAGCCTCCCTGGTTTCATGATTCTGTGTTTACCTATTAACTCTCTGAATTGGCAACTGTGTTGTCATAGGAAAACTACACTAACGTGTACAAAGACATAGTTGTTTGCACTTGCTTACTCCTGTCCCTTAAATAAGTGAATTACAGATATCCTGAGGCACAACTGATAAACCTTTACAAGAGCCCCGGATGCACTCCCTGTGCAGCCAGGACCACAGGATCCCACAGCTCCTCCTTATCCTCACCCAGCCCTATCCCAAACAACGTGACCCTTCCATCATAGCACTTTGCTACTCAGGACCTTAAATGAGCTACAGCTTTATTCTATTACTCTAAATGAGAGACAAACAATCTCCATGTATGAGTCAAGATTCCCCTGAGGAACAGAACCCAAAGGACATTGGTTTCCATGACTAAATAGGTTGCGAAGTCCCATGATCTACTGTCACAAGCTGAAGACATAGGAAAACCAGTGATGTAAATCTTGTCTGATTCTAAACTAGTGTCTAGTCTCAGAACGTGGAGAGCTGATGATGAAACTCTCAGAACAAGGGCCAGAGAAGACCAATGTTCCAGTTCAAACAACACATGGGAAGTAAAAATGAGGGAATTCTTCCTCTCTCTGCATCATATTCTACTCAGAACTGTAATGGAATAAGTGATACCCATGCAGAAAGAAACCATGGATGGAAATGCCAATCTCTTTGGGAAACACATTACAGACATCCACAGAAACATTGGGGGAATCTGCGCACCCATGACGCAGTCAAGATAACCCATAAAGCTAATCATGACAAGTCAACCTCCTATAAACAGGGAGCTCAAAGACTGTATATTTAAAAGTCGATGCCATCATTGAGGTGAAGCCTGGTGGGCATAGCAGAGCTCCTGTGTAGAAGGAGGACAGAGGTCAATGGGGGGTACTTTGGTCTGAGTATCTCCTTGTTCCCATGGAGAGAGACAGTTCCCTTCTTGGAATGTATTTGCGAGAGTGGGCTTTGCCTCTCCTGTGACAGGAGAGCTGATAGGCACCATGAAACTTCCATAATCATTAGCATAGGAGCCTTGGCTGAGAGAAGCTTACTAGATGCTGTCTTCTTGTTCCTCACCATGAATCCAAGCCCCTAGTGTTTATGCAACTGCCCTTCTGGGATAACCAGCTCCAGCCACAGCACATGAAGACCCTCTCCCAGAGGATCAGTGGGGTCCCTGTCATATTGACTTCATACAATTTGGAATTTTGAAACCAAGCCTGAGCTCCTGAGATAAAATAAGAGCCCTGTGCCACTAGGTGGGGAGATGGGTTGGAAGATCTAAAGCTTTAAATATTTATACCCAAAAATGAAAGCACTGAAATATATAAATCAGTTAATAAGAAACATAAAGAAACTCATTGATAATAGACAATAGTAATAATAGAGAACGTTAACACTCCACTTACAGCAATGGAAAGACAATCTGAGCTGAAAATCAATAAGGAAACAATGGCTTTCAAAGACACATGGACTGAATGGACTTAACAGATATATTCACAACATTCCATCCTAAAGCACCAGAATACACATTCGTTTTGAGTACACATGAAACATTCTCCAGAACAGATCACATACTATGTCACAAATCAGCCCTCTACAAGTACAAAAAGACTGAGATCATTCCATGCGTATTTTCAAACCACAACACTATGAAACTTGAAGTCAACCACAAGAAAAATTTGGGCAACACCACAAATACATTAGGTTAAAGAACACTGTAGTAAAAAATGAGTGAGATTATCAGGAAAATAAAGAAGCAATAAAAAATACATGTAGCAAATGAAAATGAAAACATGCCAGTGCCAAACCCTCTGGATGCAGCAAAGTTGATGGAAGATGAAATGTATAGCAGTACCGGCCAAACTCAAGAAAGAAGAAAAGTCTCAAACACACAACCACTTTACAACTAAAGAAGCAAAAAGAGAAGAGCACATGAATCCTAAAGCCAGCAGGAACAGGTAAACAAAAAATATTAGAGAAGAAATAAATGATATAGAAACAAACAAAAACAGTAGAACAGATGAATGAAACTATAAGTTGCTTTTTTAAGAATAAATAAAAATTAAAAACCCAAACTTAGCAAAGTCTTAGGGCAGACTTAGCAAAAACAAAAAAGAAAGGATGAAAGTAAATAAAATCAGAATTTGAGAGGAGAGATTGCAACTAATACCACAGAAATACAACTCTGAGAAAATAGTTTGGAAATTTATATGCCAACAAATGGGGCAATCTGGAAGAAATGGATAAATTCCCAGAATAATGTAAACTACCTAAACTGAAAAAGGAAGAAATAGAAAACGTGAACAGACTGATAATGAGCAAAGAAATTGAATCAGTAATCAAAAATCTACTGACACACAAAAGTCCAGGGCCAAATAGCTTCCCAGGTGAATTCTACCAGATATTTAAAGAAAGTGTAAAAATTCTACTTAAGTAGAATAGAATATTCCAGTCTTCACAAACTCTTCTAAATAATAGAAATGGAAAGAACACTTCCAAATTCATTCTTATAAGGCCAGTATGACCACGGTTCCAAACCAGATTAAACCCCACTAAAAATGAGACTTTCAGGCCACTAGCCCTAATGAGCAAGAATGCAACAATTGTCAAGAAAATACTGGCAAATTGAATCCAACAATACATTAAAATGATCCTTTAACAAGACCAGGTGGGATTTATTCCTTGGCTGTAAGCATGGTTCAACAGTCACAAATAAATCAATATAATACATACCATCAATCAGAGAAAGGATACAAATGATATGACCCTCTCAATAGATGCAAAAAAAAATTTGACAAAGTACAGCATCCTTTCTTGATAAAGCCCTCAACAACGGACAGAGCAAACACACCTCGACATCATAAAGTCCATACATGAAAACCCCACAGCTAATACCTCAGTGGGGAAAAAAAATTTTTCCTTTACGGTCAGGAACACAAGAGGGATGTCCACTCCCATCATTGTACTTAACATAGCACTGGAAGCCTTATCCTCAAAAACAGACAATAAATAAATGAATAAATAAATGAATAAATAAAGGCATTCAAGTTGGAAAGGAAGAAGTCAAACTTGCCCTCTTCACAGATGACATGACACTCTATATAGAAAACTCAAGAATCCACCAAAATATTGCAAGAACTAATACACAAATTCAGCAAAGTCACAATATACAATATCAACATAGTGAAATCTACTGCATTTCTACACAGCAATAATGAAGAAACAGAAAGATAAATCAAAAAATCCATCCCGTTTACATTTGCACCAAATATAATAGGATACCTAAAGTGTTAAAATATCTATACTCTGAAAACAGTAAAAACGGTGAAAGAAACTGAGGATGACACAAAGAGATGGAAACACCTTCAATGTTCATGAATTTAAGGAGCAAGTAGTGTTGAAATGTCTATGCTACACAAAGAAACGGGAGACTTCATGATTATGGATTTCATGCTATATTACAAAGCTGTACTTATCAAGACAGTAAGCTACAAGCACAAAAGAGATACATAGATAAATAGAACAGAATAGTAAACCCAGATATAGATTCACAAATGTATGGTCAACTCATCTTGGATGAAGTAGGAAAGACTATGTAATGGAAAAAAAAGATAGTCTTGTCAACAAAGAGTGTTGGGAAAACTGGACCAGAACATGCAAAAGAATGAAACTGGACCACTTTCTTACTCCATACACAAAAATAAATCCAAATGGGTGAAATACCTAAATATGACACAAGAGACCATCAAAATCCTAGAGAGGAACACAGGCAGCAAACTCTTGGACATCAGACATAGTAACTTCTTACTAGACGAGTCTCGAGAGGCAAGGGAAACAAAAGCAAACTTGAACTACTGGGACCTCATCAAAATAAAAAGCTTCCGCACAGCTAAAGAAACAATCAACTAATCTAAAATGCATCCTACAGAATTCAAAAAGGTGTTTGCAAATGACATATCTGATAAAGGCTTACTATCAAAAAACTATAAAGAACTTCTCACAATCAACACCAAAAATACAAAGAATCCAGTGAATAAATGGACAGAAGACATGAGGAGACATTTTTCCAAAGAAAGCATCCAGATGGCTAACCGACACATGAAAAGATGCTCAGCATCAGTCATCAGGGAAACACAAATCAAAACTACAATGAGAGATGAGTGCACACATGTCAGAATGACTACAATTACAACTCAGGAAACAACAGGTGGAGATGAGGATGAGGAGAAAAGGGAAACCTTTTATACTCTTGGTGGGAATGCAAAGTGCCCAGACCATTGAAGAAAACAGTTTTAAAACTGAAAAATGAAACTAACTTGCACTCCAGCAATTGCTCTACAAGGATTCATCCAAAGGATACAAAACTTCTGCTTTGAGGAAGCACATGACCCCAATGTTTACAGCAGCATTAACAATGACAGCCAAACTGAGGAAAGAGACCAAAAGTCCACCGAGTGATGAACGAGCTATATGCACAGAAGGGAATATTACTCAGTCATAAAAAAGAATGGATCTTGCCATTTGCAAAGATGTTGATGCATCTAGAGGGTATAATGCTAAACGATGTAAGTCAGTCGATGAAAAACAAACACCATATGATTTCCTCATATGAAGAATTTAAGAAACACAACAGATGATCCTAGGGGAAGGGTAAAAAGAGCAAGAACTCATAAAAAACTCTAAGGTTAGAGACCAAACTGAAGGTTGCTGGAGGGCAGGTGTGTGGGGGATGGGATAATGGGTGATGGGGATTGAGGAGGCCAGGTGTTGTGATGCGTACTGGGTGTTAATGTAAGTGATGAACCAATAAATTCTACTATTGAAATTAATATTACACAATATGTTAACTAACAAATTTAAAAACAAACTTAAAAAATTTAAAAAGTGGAAAAAAAGAAGGGAGAATTGTTGTCACAAATTGTCATGAACATGGAATCTAAGGTAGTGAGTCTGACATCTTGCATTTACTCATTTCATTCCTAACAGGTAGTAGACATTAATTAACATACTCATGAATTTTCACAGCGGTGCCAGGTGGGCTGGGATTCAAACTACAGCTGCCCTTCCCAACTCCACTGTGCCCACACATCATAGGCAGCTTGTCCAGACACCTGCACAAGAACCCAGGTTGGGCCTCAGCAGGGACCCACATACACATAACTGGAAAGTGTGGGGACTTGATGCTTCCTGAGAAGTTCTGGGTTTCCTCCCCAGACTTGCTGTCTCAGTTCCCTTGTCTTCCTTTCCCATCTCTTTTGAAAAGAATCATGTCTCCTGTTACTGGTGTATGAACGTGTTTTCTATAAACATTCAATATGACAGATCACTTACAAAGGGACAATAAAAAAGGCCATATGGTGCAGCCTGCCTCACAGCTCCTATCACCCAATGTGGCAGAGTGCAAATAAACTTAAATATGCATTGGTAAAAACTGAACAGCACGTTGAAAACGCATTAACAGATGAGAAGCCTGGAAGAATTCCACGAATGCAGATATGAGCTCCCCTTGGAAGGAAGAAGAAAAATTTTAGTCCCAAACACGGAAGAGTAAAATAATTTTAGGAAATGATAAAACGGTTGCAGTGTGTTCTATTCATGAAGTGTCTGACAGTGACAATGCACAACATGAATTTTCAGGGTTTCACATAGAATTGCAAAGGAAAAATCTTGTGTCAAGAACTCGATTGTGTGCACAGAGCTCAACAGCTCCTGAGACATAAAGAAAGCCCGCCACCTGGAAAGGTAAATATGTTTTTGACCCCAGGAGCACATCTATGAAATCTGATGAGCATTCTGGCGCAAGAGACACAGCACAGCAATTCTTGTGAAATTTGACTTCAATTTCAGCATGAGAACAGAATTTCCATATATTATGATAAAACCATGCGATGAAAATGAGTCCCTAGAGTCTATAAACTTAAAAACAAACAACAAAACACTAAGTCTCCAGAGACCAATTAGGGAACAAGTCAACATTGAGATAAACCAGATAAAAAGAATACTTTTAGTTACATTGTAAATCAAGAAATGAGTGGGGTGCCTGGGTGGTTCCGTTGGTTAAGTTTCTGATTTCAGCTGAGGTCTTGATGTCAGGGTTTGTGAGACTGACCTGTTGTCAGGCTCTATGCTAACAGCTCAGAACCTAGAGCCTGCTTCAGATTCCTTGTCTCCCTCACTCTCTGCTTTTCCCACTCACGTTCTGTCTCTCTTTATATATATCAAGAATAAACATTTTTAAAAAATATTAGTCACAAGCAATCAATCATCAAGAAAACAAAAATTATAGTTAAGAACACAAGACGCATAAAAAGAAATGGTATAATTTCACTTTGTGAAAATCAGATACGTTTTTGTGCCCACGTGACAATCAATTGTAAGGTAAGTTACAGAGTAAGAGACAATATTCACAAATTGCATAAAGACCGAGGGACCTGCATCTTGAATATGCTAAGAAGCCTCAACAGTCAATAGGAAACAAGGAAACAAACCTCCATAAAACAAGCAAGCCTTGTGTAGTAGAAGTCCTATCCTTGAGGTAATAGACACATTAGGTACGGACTGGAGAAGACTCTTCATGCCATCAACTGTCAAGGAAATTCAAATCAAGAATGCAATAGATGCCCTATACACACATCCCTATGGCTCCGGAATGAAAACAACACTGACAACAACATCCAGGTGAGAATCCAGCACACTTGGGGCCTCAAACAATGCAGGAAGGATTGAAAAATAAACACCAGCTCTGGAAAATCTTTGGCTGTTGCTTATGAAATTGTACAAGGGTGACTTAACATGTAACCTGGCAATGCCAATCCCAAATATTTGCCCCCAAAGAATGAAACCCCATGGTCACAAAATAAGTGGTGTGTAAATATTTATAGCATCCTTCTTACTGTTAGAGCTAAGAATAAGGCAAAAGTCTTTCTAAATATAAAGGAATAAACCAAGTATGAAACTTCCATCAATAGGATGCTTGTCCAGAGAAATGTGACACTACTGATGCACACCTGAAACCAGGTGAACATCAGAGACATGATGTGGAGGGAAGGACTGTAGTCTCAAAGATTACAAAGGTGGTGTGGCCTGGGACATTCACACAGCCAGCCCAGGGTGACAGTGTATGGTTGGGTTTCTTTATCTCTTTCTGCCCAACACTCACATGATAAGTTCCTCTGCCTCATGTTGAATGCTGTCCTGCGTTCAACAATGCTCTCATGTTTCAACACTCCACAGACTAAACCCTACAACCTCGGACTCCTCTGAATGGAGAGTTGCTGAGGCCATAATCTTATATGTGTTCTGACAGGAGCTGTTCCCTCCACTGTCCCAGGCTCTGGCTCTCTCCTGCATGTAAGCAGGAGTAGGTTAGGAATCTTCCACTGAATCCATTTGTCTCCTGCACCTGACTCTCCCACAACATGAGGCCCAGACCTTCCTCACACTCAGCTGGAAATGAATTCACTTGTACATGAACAGATCTGCACCTCGGTTTAGTGGACCAGCTCCACCTTTCCCTGGACTAAACTCTGGGCAAAGGTCTGCAGCTACAGGTGTGGACAAACAGGATTCTCTCCTCACTCAGTTTGGAAACTGAGGGCTCAGTTTAAGAGGGGGTGACAGCTTCACATCTTTTTGGCTTGCTTGTCCTACTGGCACAAGACCCCTGCCATATAAGTCAGGTCTGGAGCGACCAGGTTCCTAGCATCATTGACATTGAAAAAAACAAATAATCTGGTGAAGAAATGGTCAGAAGACATGAATAGACATTTTTCAAAGAAGACTTCCAGATGGTGAAAAGACACGTGTAATGAGGCTCATTGTCACTCATGGTCAGGGAAACATAAATCAAAACCAGAATGAGATAACACCTCACACCTGTAAGGATGGATAAAATTAACATGGTGGGAATGCAAACTGGTTCAGCCAATCTGGAAAATAGTGTGTATATTCCTCAAAAAAAATTAAAAATAGAACTATCCTGTGATCAAGCAATTGCTTTACTAGGTATTTATCCAAAGGATACCAAAATACTGATTTGAAGTGGCACAGGCACCCCAATGTTTACAGAAGCCCTAGCAACAATAAGCAAATTGTGGAAGAGCCCAAATATCCATCAAGAGACAAACACATAAAGAAAATGTGGTAAATATATACAATGGAATATTACTCAGCCATCAAAAAGAATGAAATCTTGCCATTTACAACAATGTGGGTTGTTGTAAATGGCAAGATCTTGCCATTTACAAGATCTTGCCATTTACAACAATGTATTAACCTAAGTGAAATAAGTCAGTAAGAAAAAGTCAAATATCATATGATTTCACTCGTATGTGGAACATAAGAAACACAACATAGGGGAAGGCAAAATAAAATAAGATAAAAACAGAGAATAGGATACCGGAAGAGACTCTTAAATACAGATAACAAACCAAAGGAGGTGGGGAAGGTGGGCTAAAAGGGGGGTGGGCATTAAGAAGGGCACTTGTTGAAATGAGAACTAGGTGTTATATGTACGTGATGAATCACTAAATTCTACACCTGAAATCAATACTACACTGTAGGTTAACACACTTGTATTTAAATTTAAAATATTACAATAAAATTAAATACATACATATATGCACTATTGGGAGTACCTCAAAATACCAAGCTTCTGCACAGTGAAGGAAACAATAAGCAAAACTAAAAGGCAACCTACGGAGTGGAAGAAGATATTTATAAATGGCATATCCTCAGGGTTAGGATCCAAAGTATGTACTTTTTTAAAATTATTTTCACTTATCAGTACAGAGTGTGTGTCCATGCATACTTTGTGTGAGAAGCAAAACTCGTGTATTGTGGTAAGATCTCACTGAAACTGAGATCCACCCTCTTCACTAAATTTAACCATACAATACAGTATTGTTAACTACACATGTAACATTGTGGAGAAGACCTCTAGAACTTAGTCGTCTTGCATAACAGAAAATCACAACCCTTGATATCTAACCCTCATTGCCCCTCGCTGCCAGCCCCTGGCAACTGCCACTCCACTCTCTGTTTTATTGTTATCAAAACGCAAATTCAGCTGCCTGTTGCTGGAAAGGTCAACGTTCAAAGTTTTAGTTTTGGTGGGAAAGGAATTTGAGCTTTATTCAGAAGGCCAGCCACTGGAGAGAATCCAGACTCTTGTCCAAAAGCCACCTCTGAGGGTTTCTGCCTGACCCAGGGGTTTTTAAAGTAGTAGAGGGTACTTAATCAAACAAGGGAGTTCCATTGTTGATAACGTCTTTTGATCATGTGCAGATTCCATGGTACAAGCTGCCAAAGTTACCTCAACTCCCCTGCATCTCCAGCTGAGGAGGGAATGACACATGCATGGGAGGAGACTGCCAGAGGCCTGGAAATAACCCCAATAAGGGATTAGAGTGGAAAAACCTTGGGGCTCACATATGGTCAGCAGTATTTTCTGTTCTCACCAGCTGGCATAAAAAATACTAAAATACAACCTTGTAGTTCACCAAGCATCACACAGAATACTGGCAAATGTTTTCCTCAGTAAACTCAGAGGAAGCTTGAAACCAAAAACTGAAAGAAACAAATTGCTTCAAAACTAAAATCTAACCAGAATGAGACACGAAAAACGACAAAGCTATTTTTTTCATCACCTATAAAGGTAAAATTGACAATGTCCACCTACACATCCCAAGGAAGTAGGAAACAGTGGTCTCCATAATGAGGAAAAGTAATCAGAGAAAATAACCCAGCAATACCACAGGACATTGAATTGGTAGAGAAGTTCAGGGTGTTAAATATGCATATCCCATATTCACTAGCTTGAGGAAAGATGGAATGTGTTGAATAGAGCCGTGTTTCTGGGTCCAAGTCCCCACTATGTCCATGTGAGCACTCTTGAACTGGCCCACCTGCCTCTCCCACATCCACCCCACCAGAACTGATGTGCAGGGTCACCCAATGCCACACCCTGTGACTGTTACCTAACCCCACAGGTGGCCCCCAGGTGCAGGGTGCTGGCCACCTGGCACAGCCCTCTGTTCTCTCAGATTACCTAGACCTGGATTTGCTGAGGATCCTCCATTTATCCATTCTCACTGGCAGATGTCCCTGAGCAGGAGCATGAGGCTGGCAGAAGGCCAGGTCACCCTGAGGGCATACCTCTTACTATTTGCACTCTGGGCAGTGCTGGCTCCTGTCCAGGATTCTCAAGGGCGTCCCTCATGGCGCTACATCTTTCTGAGGTGGTAATTCCCAAGAAGAAGCTGCACAACAGCAAGGGCATTCAGATGACTGGCTGGCTGTCCTGTAGCCTGTGTTTTGGGGACTAGAGATACGTTATCCACATGCGGTGAAAGAAACCCTTTTGGTCCATACATCTGCTGATGATGACTCAGGATGATCAGGGAGACTTGCAGATGGACTACCCCTCCATGCCTCCAGACTGTTACTACCTCAGCTACCTGGAGGAAAGTCCTCTTTCCATGGTCACCATGGACACGTGCTATCAGGGCCTTGAAGGTATCATGAAGTTGGATGAACTTGCCTATGAAATCGACGCCTCAGCAATTCCCAACATTTGAACACATTGTTTCTCAGATAGTGGCAGACACCAATGCAATGGGACCTACTTATAACCTGAGATATAAGGAGGATAGGGACCCCTATTCCTCAAGCAAATACCAGTGCAGTGCTCAGGATCTCTAGTAAGTTGTAGTCATCCCATCACGGAATTTTGCTCTCAGACCCTAAACAATATACAGTGTGTTCAACCACGTGTCAAAATGTGCCCAATTCCTAATAAGGCTAGTTACCTTAATTGACTCATTGTTTCATGGGATTCATGTAAGTTACTATATTGGTTTCATGATAGTTTATAATGAGAGATCCAGCTAACATGTGCAAATATGTGTTGCATAAGAGTCCTTTTTTTTTTCAATACTATGAGTCCCAGTGTTTTTGAATTCTTAAACCACATTCATCCTTAGTTACGATTTGAGATGGATCCCATGAATGTAATTTCAGTCCAGTTGTATGTAGTATATGCCATCCACAAAGCCCCATCATGATGGGTTATTTAGGCAGACATTATTTACTCTTGTCTGTCATAGCAACACCTCAGATTGCAAAAAAATATTGGTTTGTGGGTTGATACTGATGAATATGCTTGCCAGAAAAAGTCCAACTGCATTAGGACCCAATTCCCTTGTATACTTGAAGCTTTCAGTAAGTGTTCCTTCATTCATACACAGTACATAGTCAGTGGCAGATTAGCAAGTGCCTCTTCAACATCTAAATGGTGCACTGAAATAACAGCTTGACCCACAATCATTTTCGAAACTACTTAGCTGACACAGGCAAGCATTGTGACTGCAGCTCCATAGAGCAGTGCTACAGCAATCTGTGCTGTATGAGTGATTGTATTTTAACCCATGGCAGCAAATGGTATACAGGCAGATGCTATACAAACTGCACCTATTCCGATGCTGGGACACTCTGCAGTCCAATCCAAAATATATGTGATCTTCCAGAGTCCTGACGTTGGGTGTCTGTGGAGTGCCCTGATGACTTCTATATGCAAGATGGAACCTCGTGTGCTGAAGAGGGCTGCTGCTATCATGGAAACTGCACTGACCGCACTATGCACTGCCAAGAAATCTTTGGCAGAATTTCTGGGAAAGATGAAGATGTCTGCTGTGCCATAAATCACAAAGGCTGCCGACATGGACACTGCAGAAGACCCCAGGGAATTCAACACTGAACACTGTTCCCACTCAGACTTGCCTTGTGGAAGGCTGCAGTGTAAGAATGTCACACATCTCCCTCAGCTGCAAGAGCATGTTGGATTCCATCCGTCTGAGATCTCAGCGTTCTGATGTTTGGGGCTGGATTTGCATCGTAGCACAGGAACCAAGATTGGTCATGTGAGAACGGGTATGTCATGTGCTCCTGGAAAGTTCTGTCAGAACACCTACTGCACTGGCAGTATGGCTCAGCTGAATTATGACTGTATCCCAGAGAAATGCAGTCACAGAGGGATTTGCAACAATAAGAGGAACTGCCATTGCCACATAGGCTGGGATCCTCCACGATGCACTGGATGAGGCACTGGTGGGAGCACTATCAGTGGACACCTCCAAGAAGAGCTCAATCAGTCAGCAAAGTCAGGGATCCCTGGTATATCTCATACTGGTTTTTAGTCCCATTTAAGCCATAATAGCTGCATTCCTTGTGGTTCACCACAAATGTCAAATTATCAACACCGAGAAAGTTAAGGGACTGATTGTTGCTGACGACAATCCATAATTAGCCTCCTGACTGCTGAACAACTATAGACAATCCAACTGGCACATGTGTGAAAATACAGTAATGAGGCTGCAGAGCTGACATCCACGTTTCCGGGGGTCTGCGGGAGACACAGGAGTCCACAGGCGCATCACGGCTCTGACACAGGTCTCTCATTGGTCACTGACCAGAACGCTGAAATAAAACTTAAAAACTGCATGCCTGTGGCCTCTACGTATATGTCCAAGCTTCCAAGAGCCCAAACTGAGCCCGAGATTATGTGCAGAGAACCTGAGTCAGCATCTGGGTCTTGAACTGAGGTATATGTTTCCAGAATTAAGAGAAGTTGACACAAGCTCATATAGGGACAAATATGAGTTTTCTCCAAAATTGTGCTCTTGCACACTGAACATTTTCTCATTCTCCAGGTAATCTGTCTTCCCCCGGTCCCAACGTGGGTTCAGGATAATGGAGGGATACCACCCACCCACACTTCCTGTCTCACACTGGGGTGTCTGTGGGCTGTGAGGGAAGGGGACTGGCATTAGGTTCCACCTAGCACAAGCTGTGCCTCCCTGGAGAGCAAATTTCCAAATGTGGGAGACTGAGACCATGAGGCTGAATGGAGCACCCAATGAAATCAATCAGAAAGGTAGGCACAAGTGCCTATGGATGACTCTGACATCCAGAGGGAGCCTGGTGAATGTGGATCCCTGCTCTCTTTCTCTTGCCTACTTTTCAGTGAGAGTAACCTTAGATAAGGATCTGCGTGGGCTTCCAACTTTGGTTTTCTGAGATCCTTCTCAAATAACCACACAGAGGTGATTCTGTGAAAAGTTAGGGACTTCAGCCCCATCCATTCTCAAGTAATCAGGTACTTGCTCCCCTGTTTTCTATGTCCTGATCACTGGGAATGTGGGAAGGAGACCTGCCCTTCCCTGGGCCCTTTGTCCCCTTGCTTCTGGGCCCTGTAAGTCATAAATCCTGTGTCTCCATTTCCTTTGTTGGGGGTGCACGGAAACCCCACCTTGAGTCAGGAGGGCCCCATGCATCTCATGTACCCAAAGCGAGAGGTCAGATGCCTAGGGAGCCACCTGTCCATCGCCCGAGAAAGTGGATCTTACCTGTTCCTTCAGCAGGATACAGTCTACATGTTCTTAATTCTGTACAACAGCTGGGGTTCCCAACACATTTCTCCCCAAGGATGGGATTGGGGGCCTAGGTGGTGCCCTCCAACAATGTGTTAGCATTGAGAATGGCTCACTCGTTCCTCACCCCCACACCTCAGCTGCTCTAGGAAGGAGCTGGAGCTTGCTGGTTGTCTGTAGTGTTCCTTGGGCTGACGCCAGGTGTTTCCAGAAACCCCCACCCTAAGTTATCAGTGCCATAAAAGGTCAGACTCCCTGCAGAGACCAACAATCAGGCACCACCCTGGGGTTCCAGAGCTGTGTATTTCCTACTCATCTCCAGGTGAGATACTGCTGGACACCGAAGACCATATCCCTAGATTAGTGTCGAAGAAGACACCAGGTGCTGGGTCCACTGTGTTTCGGCCAGTACCCTGGTTTTGTGCTTGCTTAGCCATGCCTACCTAGTGACAGAGGCAACTCTACCAGGAGCATCATGTCTCCATGGGTGGAGACATGGCCAAGGCAACCTCCCCCGACTGGCTGTATTCCTCACTGTTGACAATGGCTCCCTATTTGACAGGTGTTGAGGGGGACACCGCAGCATCCAGCATCCACGGACCAGTGTGAAAGAGAGAAATGATGACAGGCATTACACCACCATGGAAATGCAAGGTTTCCTGGAATAATTTGTCCAAAGGGAGGGAGACAAGGACATTGATGGACTTCAGTGGGTCTTCATAATTGGCTCCAAGCTGTTGCGTGAAGCACTTGACATACTACAGCTGGCTGGATTTGTCCAAGTCCCCCAGATTCATAATCACTGAAAAGCTCAGGGTATCAATGGACTGTTTACTTAGAGACAACCTACGGAGCCTCCAGTCTTTTCATTGTAACAAAAGGCTATGACAATCACCCCAAGGCACATGGCAAGAGACACACACCAAGGAAAAAGGGGAAGGCTCTGAGGAAGAGGTTCCCCAGGGCCCCAGAGCCCACAGAGATAGGAAGAAAGAAGCTCTGATTCTCCAGACATGGATTTTTATGGCATGACAGCACAGGCCCACTGGGAGAGGTCAAGCCCAGGTGATGCAATCCAACTCTAAGATAGAATAGGGACAATTCAATGGGTGTGGTTTTGGTGTTTTGTTTTGTTTTGTTTTTTTTCCCTTATGTCATGTGCCCATGAGCCCTTGTCCATTTCCACCTGGAGGAGAGGCACTTGACAACAGAATCTAAGGAGTTCTTCTTGAAGGACCACTCTGATTTTAAGCCTTGTGCCAATACAATTCATGGAAATACCAGCTTTAGTGTAGCAGGCATTAGCATGCATGCCATAGTCAGATGTGAAAAGGAGAATTTTCAAGAAGCCCAAGACTTCTTTGCTGCAAATGCTGATGGGATCACCACCTCCATAGATAGGAGCCCACAAGAGGGTCCCAGCAGTGCCCCATTCAAGGCGTGGAACTTCAACCCAGATCTCTTGCTCTAGAGATGATTCCCACACTTCTCTTTATGCACAGCTCTGAGAAGAGGGGTCCCTAGTGACTTAATCTGAGGCAGCCTGAACACAAGACAGAAACTTTGATCAGACTCTTTGGGATCTTCGAGAGAATGCTGTTCCTACACTTTGGGTGGGTGCCATCACTTTTCTGGACATGACAGCCCTGGTAGTGGGGAACTGGGATCCCAGTGGGTGGAGAGATGCCAAGGCCCCTGCCTAGGGACCCGGAGGTTTGTGGAGTATGTCCTTCCTCCTGGGACAACTGCCTCTACACTTCTGTAATTATTGTGTAAGACACAGACACACACAACACTTTATTTCTCTCATTTACCCTGAAGCCAAGGTACAGTGCTTCCCAAAACCCCTCCATATATAAGTGTTGTGCCCTTTAGCTTACTAGGTATAAAGGGAGGGATAGTAGAAGGGTCTCAACATCCCTTTGATGTCACTATTGGAAGAATCTTTACTGAATCTCTTTTAGCAACAGTGGCCCCTTTGACCCTGCATTGTCTTGTTAATGATGTGGATGCCCTCACATGCCATCAAGGCCAGTGGGAGCAAACAAAGTGCCTGGCTTTCCTGGGGGGAGCTACATATCAGGAGTCTGTAGGACTGCAAATTGCACCCTGCCACACCCAATTAAGACAGTATATATACATCAATATTGTGTGCAATAGAGGACTGAGAATTGCAGCCCATAATTCAAGATTTACTGAAGAAGAGGGGACATTAAACACACCATTTCTCCTTTCAGTCCACCCACTTGATGGGCATTAAAGCCCCCTCCTAACAGGTGGCGCTTTACAGCTGACTACTGAAATGTAAATGCCCAGCTGTCCATAAGATGGCTCACATTCCCAAGACCTTCTAGGCAGTTGAGGGTATCTAAAGGGCCACAGAGGGGACTCTGTCACGACTGAGCTAGCCAGTATGTCCAATTCAGCACCAATGACCAAGGAGTCCCAGCCACAGTCTGCTCTCAACCTGTACATCTCTACCTTGCTGCCTTGAGACTTCCTAACAGCCCAAAAAGTGCCAAAATGTTAGCCTAACCAGCTCATGTGGAGCCTGTCATGAGTTCCCCCTGGCTGGGCAATTGACATCTACTCTCACTGGTCAATTATCATGCATTGCTGAAAGTTTGGGAGGAACTGCAGTTCTTCAGCAGCTATAAGGTGGGTTTTGTCACCTGACTGAGCTACTCCAGATTTTCGGTCTACTTTCATATGACTTGTGCTGTTAGGCAGCCTTACCTGGAAGTGGCTGACCTATGCCACTTGATGTACAGGTAGTCTAAGTGCCAATGAAACATTTTGGGATCTGGAAAGTGTTTGTGCCATGGGGGTTATGCTGGAGTACCTAGTGACCATCTGGCACCAGATTGCCTTGCTATGTCACCGAGAGAGAGAACCTAGCACCATGACTGTCTTCATACAAAGGGAAATATTCTCTCCCAATACTTCACCTGAGCAAAGGACCATCCTGAAGCTTCCATCAAAGTTGTGGTCCCAATCAATGCAGTGGAAGGAAAGGCAGAGTGACATTGTCGTGCTGGTTGTGGATACCACACCCTTCCATTTGTCCATCCACATGGTGCATTCACCTGCTTGCATTGGCAGGAAATAACACTACTTTGGGGACTTACTTGCTATCCTGATGTCAAAACAATTGACAATCAGACTGATTATTTACTGTAGACGGGACTTGGAAAACTGTTGTAAGGGTCTGTGTCTGACCTGCTGAGATAACCACACAGGTGAATGGGGCAGATGCAGTCTGAAGACAGACAGTCATAGAGGTTCAGAGGGAAAGCAGGAAATGTAGTCAGTCTTTTAATAGTGGGGGAAAGGGCGGGTTACATTTTTAAAAGTTTGTTTTCCTGACAGGAGAGAGCCAGAAAATGAAACTAGGTGGAAATGCAGTTTCTTGAACCATGACCTACTATCTGATGCCATGTGCTTCCAGAGACTGAAAATTGGCTCTGGGAATCCTTACCTATGGTCGTCATAGTGATGGCCATACAGGGTCTTGACGATGGCATTTGGCGGAACTATTTTGTGCAGCTTGCATGAATCCAAGGCATCTTTCCCTAATTCTGATGGCAGTGTAGTTGGTTAGAGGTTCGTCATAAGGTCCTTCCCAGTGAGGTGGCACTGGGTGCTCTCTGAAGACCTGATGAGCTTCCAGTATTCTGTAGAATGGGTGGCAAGGCTTGTCAGTGGCAGAGGCCATGTTCTTATTGTCTGTGGATGATATGACCCAAGTGTACCAGTTAGTTCTTGGACATGGCTATGCATGGCATCAACTGTGTCATATAAGTTATCACAAAGTTCACTCAATCAGTAATGAAAGGGTTAAGCATTCCTTTCTAAAATACTAATGCAAAGGGGTTCAGTCCCTGCCTGCTATTTGGAGCATTCCAAATCTCATTAAGGGCCAAAGACAATGATTCTGGATGTTCCAGGCCAGTTTCCAGGTGAATTTTTCCTGAAGGAATTTTGTGTCTAGTTTTTCATGTTCCACATCTGTTCCCCTAATCCACATATCCTCTTCGTCCTCTTCTGTGATGATTGAGGATGATGTGGGGTATGAAATTCTAATTGTCACCCCCAGTCTTTGCAAGTACATAGTTTGTCTATGTACTGAAGTGAGTTCCTTGGTCTGGCTAAATCCATAATGGAATGGGAAAGCCAGGAACCATCTCAGGCATCACATTCTTTACCACAGTCGTGGCATTGGCATGTCCAGTCAGACAGCATCAGTCCATCCACCAAACATACAGCCATTAACCAAAGAGGAAGCCAAATTGTCAAATCCATCTGGAGAGCCCCTATGGGCAGGGAGGGGCTAGAGGGACTCCCTGGGGCCTGCTGATATTATACAAAACTTGGAGAGATTTACTACTGCCCTGGGAAATAATTTACTCAGAGGTTTAGTGGATGCCTGGGAAGAACCCACTGTCTCTCAGTTTATTAATTATCCCATCTGATGTGGTTGGTGCAAGAACAAATGAGAGAAGAAAGGGGCCTCAAGAGACCCTCTCAACCCCAATATACACCCCATATAATCATGATCTGTCCACCTGTCTTTTTCACATTGTGAGGAACTTACATGATAACAATAGTCCAAGTCAGGGATAAAGGCAGACTTCTAAAGTGGGGGAAAGGACAGGGGCTCTGATCTTGGCTGTGTATTTGACAGCCTTGTGAGCTCTGTCAGTTGCTGGAGAGACGGTGGCAGTCTCCTCACGGTTTGGGCTGGAGAGTGACTGTTAGCAATTTTAGCAGAAAGATCAGTCGCATATAATAGGGCAGCAATTATATGTCTGCTGGAAAAATGTCCTCTGGTACTCATGGCGGTTAGGACCTGTGGGATTTGCAGAGGGTGTCAACAGCCCTGAAGACTCCAGGACATGTCTGGAATGGCTGTGAATAGTGGCGGCCTTTCCCTTTGCAGATGTGCAAGCTTGGGAAAACCTGGGAGTGCAGTGGCTTAGACTGATTTTACAGCAGGCATAGAGGATGCCTCAAGGACTTTTAGTAGGGACACTGGCCTGAGTGGTTCCTATGTTTCCCCACATACAGAAGCCATCACAAAATAGAAGTCAGGGTGGGGCACCTGGGTGGCTCAGTCGGTTAAGCGTCCGACTTTGGCTCAGGTCATAATCTTGTGGTCCGTGAGTTCGAGCCCGTGTCGGGCTCTGTACTGACAGCTCAGAGCCTGGAGCCTACTTCAGATTCTATGTCTCCCCCTCTCTCGACCCCTCCCCTGCTCATTCTCTGTGTCTCTCTGTCTCTCAATAAGCAATAAATGTTAAAGAATTTTTTTTTTTAAACAGAAGTCAGGGTTGACCACCAGATGTCCCAGAAATCATTCCTGTAGCTGAGGGCAATCGTGTGGAATGAAGTAGGGTTTCCCCTTTTAAAATTTTTTAACGTTTATTTATTTTTGAGAGAAAGAGTGTGAGTTGGGAGGAGCAGAGAGAGAGGGGGACACAGAATCTGAAGCAGGCTCCAGGCTCTGAGCTGACAGCAAAGAGACAGATGCAGGGCTAAAACTCACAAACCTCAAAATCATGACCTGAGCTGAAGTAGGAGGCACACCTACTGAGCCACCCAGGTGATCCGGGTCTCCCTTTTTAGGGAGGGGAGTGGGATGGCCAGACTTAAACTGTTAACATGACACAAGATGATGGAAGGGTTAGTCAATGGCTTGCTGGTAGGTAAGTGGTTGTCCTGGGAATTACAAACTTGTCAGAGAGGAACACAGAGGTGAATGGGGATCCTAATGTATCCAGACAGCAGCTGTGGGGGTGCAAGCATGCAGTGGTGCCTGATGGCCCAAGTTCTAATTTTCATGGGAAGAAAGTTATAGGACATATCCAAGAGGCACAGGTTGTCACAGGATACGTGCAGCCACTGCATCTCCATGGAATGAGAGGTGAAACATGTTATTGATATTCAGATAGATGAGAGTTTGGGGTGTGCACAGAGCTAATATTAATGCTTTAAAGTAGGTTAATGCCTCTGAGAGTCATGAAAAGGAATCTGTGGCAGCATCAGGTAGGGGTTAGGGGCTCATAGAGACATAGCAAGGGCAGTGAAGTTAGGGGTGCTTGGGAAGCAGTAGCCAGGTTTCCTTAGAAGTTTATGCAGCTGCATTTTTGTACCGGTGAGAGGGATGCGAAAAACTGACAAGACACTTTGTGGGGAGTTTTGAAGCACTATGACATAGTCCTCATTGGCAGCAGCTGTTTGCAACCATGGACATTAAGAAGACAGGAGGGTGTATGGTCCTGTCCAGCTGGTGCTTTAGGAGGGTGGGGGAGTCTGCAAGGGCTCTCTGACTACTTCCATACTAGAGTGACAAGTCACGGACATACTAAACAAGAGTGCAGCCTTGGGTGAAGGCACAGAATGTAAGTTGGCTTCAAGAACTTGGAGTAATATTGAGCCCAACTTAGTTGCCTTCCCCAAGCATACATGAAAAGAGAACTTGTGAATCAGAGTGCAATGGCATTGACAAGAAAGTTGAGCAGAGGTTCATCCCAGTAATGCATCTTCATCACCAGGAATTGAGGCATGAGTGGCAGCCCGGTTAGGGACAAAAGTGGGGGGTGGGGTGAGTAATAGATAACAAAAGACTTTATGGTTCCTACATTGTACAAATCAGTAGCTTTGCCTTCTGAATCAAATTCTGTTATTTCTTTACTCACAAGATCTGGGTGTTACACAGTGAGGAGGTAAAGCAAGAACATCCTGCGGTAACAGAGTCTATCACAGGGTCAGGTCCTCCCTCTGCAGCAAGACAGGGCATCTGGCTACTGATGGGTTGGGGAAGTTCCTTTCTCAGGCCCCCTGAGCACAGGCTCTGCACTGGGGGCAATCCATCCTCTTGTGCATGTGAGGCCCAGACACTAGTGGGCACATCTTTAAGACTCATCCTCTGAGGAGCACTTTGAATGGAGATGGGTCTCCATTAGGGAAAGGGGAAAGCTTGAGGTGTGGTCTGATGCCAGGGAAATGAGGACACCTTATTGTCCCTCCTGCATTTTGGATATTAACCCCTTCTCAATATTTTTTACTGTAATGTCTACCCTCCCATAGACTGCCTTCTACCTCTGCAAATATTTACTTGCCCCTTTTCTAGAATGATGTAGACCCCTTGTATGCTTTGTTCTCTGTGATTTTGCTTTTATATCAAATCAATCATTCTCAAGTGAATGTCATGACGTTTATCTTTTGTGTTTACTTTGAAGGCATTTAGGTTTAAGTGTTATTCTTAATCCTTCATTCATTTTGAGATTTTTTTGTGTCGACGTGTATGTATGAAACAAGATGATGGCCAAATGTTATTATTTTGCATGTATATATCAATACTATTTTTTAATTTTTACTTTGTTTTTGAGGGAGAGAGACACATCATGTGTAGAGAGAAACAGAGAGAGACAGAGGTACAGAATCCAGGCCCTGAGCTGTCAGCAGGAGCCTGATGTGAGGCTCGAACCCACAAACCATGAGATCATGACCTGAGCCGAAGTTGGATGCTTAACATACTGAGCCACACAGGTGCCCCGAATCAACACCATGTTTAGGAGACACTATCCTACCCCCACTGCACATTTTTGGAAATCTCATGGAGGATTTGCTGACTGCATCTTCAAACTTCTACTTCTGGGCTCCGTAATCTGCTCCACTGATCTATATGTCTCATTTGATGCCAGCAGCACACTGTTGTGGTTAATGTACCTCTGCAATATTTTAGAAATAGAGAAGTGTGATGTCTCCAAGTTCTCTCCGCTTCATGATTATTTCCTTGCTTCCATGTGTTGTGTGGTTCCATATGAATTAGTATATTTTTCAGATTCCCTAAAAAAACTCACTGGCATTTTTATTGACATAAAAAGATAAACATAAAAATAACATAAAAAGGTAAAGCAGAAGGAAAATAGAGACTATCACAAATACAGAAAACAAATCAGTTACATAAAAAATTGTATTTGGAAAAGTAAGTAAAATTTGAAAAAAAATAGGTAGCCTAGGTAAATAGGGAAGACTCAAACAAATGCAATCAGAATTGAAAAAGGAGACATAACTGAAGTAAAGACATGAAAAGGATCATTAAAGAAAAACTTAGATATTTATAGGCCAACAATTAGAACACCAAGAAAAAAATTACACATTTTATGCCATAATGTAGTCCACCAAGACTGTTTCATGGAAAAATACAAAATGAACAAAAGAAAAATTAATAAGATTTCTCTATCTAAAACCTCACCCTCCAAAAAATCTGCATAGGAGTCCATGGCTTTATTAAAACTTCTACTAAGTATTTAAAGAGGAATTAATGCCAATATTTCTCAAACTATTACAAAACATTGATAAAAAAACAGCACTCCCAAGTGCATTTTGTGAGGAGAGCATTGCTCTCACACCAAACCAAAGAAAGACACCACAAGAAGGGAAACTACAGGTCACTATCTCAAAAGAACATACATGCAAAATTCCTTCACAAAATCTGAGCTTACTGAATTCAATAGAACATTTAGAGGATCATACAACATAATCCAGTGTGATTCACTCCAGGAATGCAAGCATACTTCAACATACACAAATGAATAAATGTGATGTCTTCCATTAAAAGAGGGTACGATTGAATCAAAGCCACCATTAATTGATTCAAAAAAACATTAGACAAAATTCAACACATGTTCATCATTTAAAAAGAACCCAATTAAAAAGGAACTGAAGGAAATTACCTCCACATGATCATGGCCACTATGAAAAGCCCACACCTGACAGCATATTGAACGGTAAAATGCTGAAGGCTTTCCTGTCAAATCAGGAGCCAGGCAATGATGGTCACCCCTAACATAAGTATTCCCCATGATGACGTGAAGAATACATATGCCACCTCAAACTATGTCATCTTGTCACACTGCTTATTTGGATGAAAGTCACGTGAGAAATAGTCCAAGGACACTCAGACTCTCCATTGTCTCTTGACAGAAGGATATAAATCTCACTTCCATGTACCAGGAGGAAGAATCATCCTTAGCACCAGAAAAGGAACACAGGGACAAGAAGGCTGTGCAAACAAACCTAGTTGCTTGGTGACTAACATAATACCCCAAACTTAACTCTTGCCAAATCCAAAGTTTTGTTGTCTGAAAATCACAAGTGCCACCTGCTTTGTCCTTTCTCTGGGTGTCATATCATTAGGAAGGCCATGCACTTACAAAATGAAATTTATTCTCTCCTGTAGATATGTCTTATGTCAATTGAATCCTTACACTGGCTAAATCCCAGAAGAAAAGAAGGGAAAAGCTTTCTTCTCCTACAACTGGAACATGTAACCAGGAAAAAGAGGGAATAAAAAAAATAAAAGACATTTAAATCAGTAGGAAGGGAGAAAAATTATGTTTGCAGATGACATGACCTTAAACATAAGAAAACCCTAGAGATACAACAAAAAAATATTAGAACTACTTTTAACAATGAGGGAGATTGCAGATTACAAAATGAACAACAACAACAACAACAAAAACCTGTTATTTTTCACACCAGCATGGAAATATATCCAAAACAAATAACAAAATTATACAAGTGAAAATGACACAGAATAAAGTATTTTGGGTTAAACTTAAAAAAATATGTAAAAACTTGTAGAGTAAAAATGACCTTTGTTGATGAAAGACCTGGAAAAATGCACACACGTCTGCAAATATAACTATGCTCACCGATTAGGATTATTCATATTGTCACAGCACCATCCACAAAAACTAATGTAGAAGTGCATCACTAATCCTGTCGTTCAAATTTAAAGAATCAAATTAAGTCTGGAGTTTGATATATATGTCAGAGCATATGCAAATGTGGCCTTGTCTGTGCTGATAAAACCAACCCAGCCCCTACACTGCCGCTGGAGAGGAGCCCCAACCCCAGGAGTCCCAGGTGTTCCCATCCTGTGATCAGCACAGAACACAGAAACCTCACCATGGAGTTTGTGCTTGGCTGGGTTTTCCTGGTTGCTCATTTAAAAGGTAATTCGTGGTGAACAGGAGACAATGAGTATATGAGTGGATATGAATTAGAACCAGTAGATGTGTGACAGTTTCCTGACCAAGATGTCTTGTGTCTGCAGGTGTCCAGTGTGGCGTGCAGCTAGCTGGTGGAGTCTAGAGGACGTGGTGAAGCCTGGGAGGTCCTTGAGACTCACCTGTGTAGCCTCTGGATTCACCTTCAGTAGTTCCAGCAGGAACTGGGTCCACCAGGCTCCAGGGAAGGGGCTGCAGTGGGTCGCAGAAATTAGTGGTAGTGGAGGTAGCACAAGCTACACAGACTCTGTGAAGGGCCGATTCACCATCTCCAGAGACAACGCCAAGAACGCGCTGTATCTGCAGATGAACAACCTGAGGGCCAAGGACACGGCCAAATATTACTGTGCGAGAGACAAGGTGAGGCAACCTCACTGGGAGCCTAGACACAAACCTCCCTGCAGGAGGGGATCAGCACCACCAGGGGGCGCACACTATGCACAAATCTGCTTTGTGTTCCCAGGTGCAGGTGCAGATGGAGGTTACAGGCAGGTTTCCTGTCAGGGTCTGGGGCTTCCTCTCCACACAGCAGTTTCTCCAGGGAGCCTCTCTGGACACAGGATTCTGTGTTTACCTATTAACTGTGTGAATTAGATCATTGTTGTCTTAGGAAAACTACCCTAACATGCACAAAAGAAAAAGTTGTTTGCATTGCTTACTCCTGTCCCTCAACAGGAGTGAATTGCAAATTTCCAGAGGCACAACAGCTGAACCTTTACAGGAGTCCCAGATGCACTTCCTGTGCAGCCAGGACCACAGGATACCACAGGTCCCCATTATCTTCACCCAGCCCTTGTCCCAATCAAACAACGTGACACTTCCTTCATGGTACTTTGCTACTTAGGACTTTAAATGAGCTACAGCTTATTCAATTCCTCTAAACAAGAGATAAATCATCTCCATGTATTAGTCAGGATTCCCTTGAGCAACAGAACCCAAAGCACATTGGTTTCCATGACAAAATATGTTGAGAAGTCCCATGATCTACTGTCACAAGTTGGGGAGCCTGGAAAACCTGTGGTGTAATTCTCGTCTGATTCTGAACTAGTGTCTAGTGTCAGAACTTGGAGACCTGATGATATAACTCTCAGAACAAGGGCAGGAGGAGACCAATATTCCACTTCAAACAAGCACATGGGAAGCAAAAATGAGGGAATTCTTCCTCCCTCTGCATCAGATTCTACTCAGAACTATAATGGAATGGGTGATGCCCAGGCAGAAAGAAACCATGGATGGAAATACCAATCTCTTCTGGAAACTCATCACAGACATACACAGAAACAGTTGTGAATCTGGGCACCCATGACGCAGTCAAGATAACACATACAGCTAATCATCACAAGTCAACCTGCTGTAAAAGTCGAGTTCAAAGACTGAAGATTTAGAAGCCCATGATATCACTGGGATGGAGCCTGGTGGGCATATCAGTGTTGCTGTGGAGAAGGAGGCCCGAGGCCCATAGGGAATGCTGTGGTTTTAAGATCCCCTGTGTCATATTGGTGAGACAGTTATCTTCTTGGAGTTCATTTGGGAGACAGGGCCTTGCCTCTCTTTGGGCAGGAGAGCTGACAGGCACCATTGCACTACCCTGGTCAATACCATAGGAGCCTCTTCTGAGAGCAGCTAACTGTACGCTGTCCTCTTGTTGTTCTTCACCATGAACTCCAAGCCCCTAGTTTTCATGCAACTGACCTTCTGGGATAACCAGCTCCAGCCACAGCACAGAGAGACACTCTCCCAGAAGATCAGTGGGTCCCTGTCACATTGAGTTCATAAAATTTGTTGCATTCAAACACAGCTAGAGCTCCTGAGATAAAACATAAGAGCCCTGAGCTGCCAGGTGGGCCAATGGCTTGGACACAGACAGGGTGAAGGCAGGGCTCTGAAGGAAGCCTGGGACCCATGAGTACAGATTGTTCTCTCTGTGTGAGGGCTTCCTGAACAGGGGCGGTGGGGAACTCCAACTGCAGGGACTAGAGGGGGAGCTGATGCCAATATTTCCTCCCACCAATCACCATGGACAAAATCAGTGAGCAGCACAGCACCCCCCAATAAATGCTGAGCCACTGACACCAAGATCCACCCCCCTTGCCTCCCTCAGAAGCTTCCTTAATAGGAAAAGAGTGCCTGGAACCCAGACCAGCATCACGCCCCTCCCTCCAAAGACCACCATATACCCCCACAGATACCAAGTCTACTGATAATATAGTGAGGCATGGCTTCAAATATAGGGAAATAGGAATTAGCCTCTTTTAAAAAGCAGACCAAACTCACCAGTTAAAACTCACAACACCATGGACAAAGTTGAAAAACTCTCCCCGGGAGGCAAGGAGAACTCTGCAGAGGACTGACCTGAGGGACAGAGCAGCCAATACATGACAGCACAGTGCACACAGCACATGCAAGAAATGCTTCCAGAATGTCAGGTCCTCAACAGTATGTAAACATTTCTCAAAAAAGTCACTACTCTAGAAGCAGAAAACATAACAGGATTTTCCTAAAACACTTAAGAAAGCGGAGACATAGACATACACCATGATGGAGGAATTCATTCCAAAAGAAAAAACAATAAAAGTACATTGCCAGGGATATCATTAAAACACATATAAATAATTGCCTCAAATAGAATTTAAAACCTATCATAAGGAAGCTGAACTTTTAAAAACTATCATAAGGATACTAGCTGTGCTTGAGAAAGCCTAGAAGACATGAGGACACCCTGACTGCAGATGGAAAAGACCTATAACCCAGTCAGGCTGAAATTTTTTAAATCCTGTAACCGAGATGTGAAACTGATTGGATATAATGAACTCAAGGCAGAAAGAAGCAGATGAATGAGTGACATAGAAGATAAAATTTTGTGAGAAATGAAGCAGGAAAGAAGAGGAAAATTAAAATATTGCCTCACAAATGTATACTTAGGGAATTCAGCAACTCCATAGAGTGTAATAAAATTCTTTACAAAGGAGTACCAGAAGAAGAAGAGAGAGAGAAAAAAGGGGGGAAGTTTTATCTGAGTGCATTAGAGTGGAAAATTTCCACTAAATGGTGAAGGAAACAGACGTCCACATCTATGAGTCACAGAGAACTCCCATTAAAATTAAAAAACAAAAAAGCAGGCCAACTCTGAGACATAACTTGGTAAAATTCACAAAATACACAGATTAAAAAAACTATAAGCACGAAGACAGAAGAGTTTGCTAACGAATACAGGAAGATAAAAAAAAGAGTATGGCAGAAGTGTCCACAGAAACCTGGAGGAAAGAAGGGAGTGGCATAATATCCTCAAATGCTCAGTTGAAGATTAGGCAGTCAATGGGGCAAGACAGATTGGCGGAAAAACATAGAAGATTTTTGTGTGTCTCACGTCCATGAAATACAGCCAGACCAACACTAAACCATCCTACACACCTAGAAAACTGATTGAGGATTAACACAACAATCTGCACAACCTGAACCACAGAATTAAACAAGAACGTGGCATGGAGAGGTGACCTTTGGGAGTGAGAAGTTGCGGGAAGGGATGTGCTTTTGCGGGTGGAGAGAGGACGGAGCCTGGGGAGTAGGGGAGAATACAGAAAAAGCACCCCTCCCCAAAAACAGCTGGAGAGAAAGTGGAAAATTTGAAACAGCCACAGGGACTAAACTAAGAAGGGAGAAAGGAGAAAGGAGAGGATTTAAATTCCACTAAGACTGTAAACAAGGGGAGCGCAAAGGCTGCAAATCTGTAGCTCGATACTTGGCGGTGCTTTGCTGGGAAAGGTGAATCCCCAGGAACAGAGTGGGGTCCGGGATGTTCTCAGGCCACACGGGGAGAGGCAGTTCCACTGCTGGAAGGACATTTGGTGGAGACTGCCAAAGCGACCTGGCCCCAGCAGACCCAAGAAAACGGCCACATTCGCTGGTGCTGGAACAAGGTCTTTTAGGGTGAAGCCTGGTGCCAGACGTGTGTTGTGATTTTCCATAATCCACGAAAGGCTGCTGCAACATACTCTTGTGAACGTTTTCTGGGGTGGGCTGGCACCTGGCCACAGTCTCGGGGCATCAGCAACAACAGGGTCCACCAAGCTTTCCTGGGTGCAGCTGATATTCAGCCGTTGCTCATCGGCCATTGCTTGGTGAGTCCCTCCCACAGGGGGCAGAACAGGTCAAAGCCGCGGTCCTTTAGACGTAAGGGACTGGGGAAAACAGCCGCGTCTGTGACAAAACTTGGAAGAGAGGTGCACCCTGGGGCCTGGTCATGGAGAGTGAAGGAGCGGGGAATGGATGAGAGCTGAAGACAGAGGACGGGTGCGCGATTGCTGATCTGGGAAAACAGACTGTGTAGCTGGGTGGCGCCATTTTCATCTCTCCCGTGCATGCGCATACACACCTACAAGCACTGCAACAATCCACCCCAGGAGGCTAGAAGCGCCATCTACTGGAGAACGGTGCCATTACACTGAGCCCTGACAAACTGGGCCAACTTGGCTCTTCAGGAACACAGTCTCACTGCCGCTTAGTTTATGGACTATAAAGAACTACATAGACTGACATCTAGGGGATAACGAAGTAATCTCAGTCCTGCATCAATATGTTAGCAGGTTCATCTAGTCAATTTTCTTTCTTTTTTTCTTTTTCTCTTTTACACTTCTTTACTTTTTCTTGAATGCAGAAAGAGAAAAGATTATTTTTATTATCAATTTTTATTAAAAATATTTTTCTTGGGGGCACCTGGGTGGCGCAGTCGGTTGGGCGTCCGACTTCAGCCAGGTCACGATCTCGCGGTCCGTGAGTTTGAGCCCCGCGTCGGGCTCTGGGCTGATGGCTCAGAGCCTGGAGCCTGTTTTCGATTCTGTGTCTCCCTCTCTCTGCCCCTCCCCCGTTCATGCTCTGTCTCTCTCTGTCCCAAAAATAAATAAAAACGTTGAAAAAAAATTTAAAAAAAAAATAAAAATATTTTTCTTTATTTTTATTAGTACATTTTTTACAATTGTGTCATTTTTTTTCAAATTCTCTTTTACTTCCATCATTTCTACTTCAGTGTATTCCCCTTTTCAAATTTCCAAACAGTTTCCTTTTTATTTTTTCTTTCTTTTCTTTTTTCTCTTCTTTGTCTCTGTTGTTTTTCTTGAATGCAGAAAGAGAAAAACTTCATTTTACTTTCAATTCCTATTAAAAATATTTTTATTTAATTTTTTTACTATATTGTTTGCTTTTATGTAAATTTTATCAATTTCTATTTTACTTCCATCATTTTCCTTTAGTCTACTACAGTGTATTCACTTCTTGAGTTTTCAAATGATTTCCTTTTTTTCCTTTTTTTATCTTTTTTCGTTTCCTTTCTTTTTTCTTGAATACAGAAAAATAAAATAATCACATTTATTTTTAATTTTTATTAAAAATATTTTTCCTTACTTTTTTATACTATATTCTTTAATTTTGTGTATATTTTTTCAAACTCTATTTACTCCCATCATTTCATTTTAATCAACTTCAATGTATTCATTTCTTCAAATTATCAAATTATTTCCTTTTTTTTCTTCCACCCCCCCTTTTTTTCTCTAATCTGTCAAACCACTTTCAACACACAGACCAAAACACACCTAGGATCTAGCATTATCTGTTCGATTCATGTGTTGTGTGTTTAATTTTTAATTTTAATATTTCTGTAATTTTATCTTTTTATCTCAATTTTGCTACCTCATTAATGCCTTTTCTCCCCTCAAAATGACAAAACGAAGGAATTCACCCCAAAAGAAAGAGCACAAAGAAACAACAGCCACGGATTTAACCAACACAGGTACAAGTGAGATGTCTGAACCAGAATTTAGAATCACAATAATAATACTAGCTGCAGTCAAAAATAGATTAGAATACCTATCTGCAGAGATAAAAGAAGTAAAAAATAGCCAGAATGAAATTAAAAATGCTATAACTGAGCTGCAATCACGGATGGATGCAGTGGTGGCACGGATGGATGAGGCAGAACAGAGAATCAGCGATACAGAGGACAACCTTATAGAGAATAACGAGGCAGATAAATAGAGGGAGATTATGGCAAAAGAGCAAGATTTAAGAATTATAGAATTGAATTCAGTGACTCATTAAAAAGGAACAACATGAGAATCATAGGGGTCCGAGAAGTGGAAGAGAGAAATAGGGGTGGAAGGATTATGTGAGCAAATCATAGCGGAAAACTTTCCTAACCTGGCCAAAGACACAGACATCAAAATCCAGGAAGCACAGAGGATTCCCATTAGATTCAACAAAAACTGAACATCAACAAGGCATATCATAGTCAAATTGACAAAGTACTCAGGCAAGAAGAGAATCAAAAAAACCAACAGGGAAACAAAGTCCCTAACTTACAAGGGAAGACAGATCAGGTTTGCAGCAGACCTATCCACAGAAACTTGGCAGGCCAGAAATGAGTGGTGGGATATATTCAGTGTGCTAAATCAGAAAAATATGCAGCCAAGAATTCTGTATCCAGCAAGACTGTCATTCAAAATAGAAGGACAGATAAAAAAGATTCCCAGACAAACAAAAATTAAATGAGTTTGTGACCACTAAACCAGTCCTGCCATAAATTTTAAGGGGGAATCTCTGAGGGGAGAAAAGATGAAAATGTATCTATATAAATAAATACATACCAAAAGAAACAAATATTAGAAAGATCAAAGAACACCACCAGAAACTCCAACTCTACAAGCATCATAATGCCAACAAATTCGTATCTTTCAGTACTCACTCTAAACGTCAATGGACTCAATGCCCTAATCAAAGACATAGAGTAACAGAATGGAGAAGAAAACAAGATCCATCTATATGCTTTTTGCAAGAGACCCACTTTAGACCTAAAGACACCTCCAGATTGAAAATAAGGGGATGGAGAACCATCTATCATGCTAATGGTCAACAAAAGAAAGCCGGAGTAGCCATACTGATATCAGACAATCTAGACTTTAAAATAAAGATTGTATCAAGACATGCAGAAGGGCATTATATCATTCATAATCAAAGGGTCTATCCACCAAGAGGACCTAGCAGTTGTAAATATTTATGTGCCAAATGTGAGAGTACACAAATATAGAAATCAATTAATCACAAACATAAATAAACTCATCGATAAGAATTCCATAACAGTAGGAGACTTCGACACCCCGCTCACAGCAATGGATAGATCATCTAATCAAAAAATCAACAAGAAACAATGGCTTTGAAT
Organism: Lynx canadensis; assembly: GCF_007474595.2. Taxonomy (NCBI): domain Eukaryota; kingdom Metazoa; phylum Chordata; class Mammalia; order Carnivora; family Felidae; genus Lynx; species Lynx canadensis. Next base: position 146,718,006 of record NC_044308.2, on the reverse strand, counting down.
TCCACACTGGACCAGATGGACTTAACAGATATATTCAGAACATTTCATACTAAAGCAACAGAATATGCATTCTTCTCCAGTGCACATGGAATGTTCTCCAGAATAGACCACATACTGGGACACAAATCAGCCCTAAGTAAGTACAAAAAGATCGAGATCATACCATGCATATTTTCAGACCACAATGCCATGAACTCAAAATCAACCACAAGAAAAAATTTGGAAAGGTAACAAATAATGAGACTGAATATCATCCTAGTAAAGAATGAATGGGCTAACCAAACAGTTAAAGAGAAAATTAAAAAGGATATGGAAGTCAATGAAAATGATAAAACCACAATGCAAACCTCCAGGATGCAGCAAAGGCGGTCATAAGAGGAAAGTATATAGCAATCCAGGCCTTCCTAAAGAAGGAAGAAAGATCTCAGATACACAACCTAATATTACACCTAAAAAGCTAGAAAAAGAACAGAAAATAAAATCGAAAACCAGCAGAAGACAGGAAATAATAAAGATTAGAGCAGAAATTAATGCTAACAAAAGCAAAAAAAAGTAGAATAGATCAATGAAACTAAAAGCTTGTTCTTTGAAAGAATTAACAAACTGATAAACCACTATCCAGTTTTTTGTTCTGTTTTGTTTTTTCAACGTTTATTTATTTTTGGGACAGAGAGAGACAGAGCATGAACGGGGGAGGGGCAGAGAGAGAGGGAGACACAGAATCGGAAACAGGTTCCAGGCTCTGAGCCATCAGCCCAGAGCCCGACACGGGGCTCGAACTCATGGACCGCAAGATCGTGACCTGGCTGAAGTCGGACGCTTAACCGACTGCGCCACCCAGGCGCCCAAACCACTATCCAGTTTGATCAAAAAGACAAAGGAAAGGACCCAAATAAATAAAATCAAGAATGACAGAGGAGAGATCACAACCAACACAACAGAAATAAAAACAGTAATAAGAGAATATTATCAGCAATAATATGCCAATAAAATGGGCAATCTGGAAGAAATGGACAAATTCCTAGAAACATATACACTACCAAAACTGAAACAGGAAGAAATAGAAAATTTGAACAGACCCATAACCAGTAAGGAAATCGAATTAGTAATCAAAAATCTGCCAAAAGACAACAGTCCAGGACCAGATGGCTTTCCAGGGGAATTCTACCAAACATTTAAGGAAGAGTTAACACCTATTCTCTTGAAGGTGTTCCAAAAAATAGAAACGGAAGGAAAACTTGCAGACTCTTTCTATGAAGCCAGCATTACCTTGATTCCAAAAGCAGACAGAGACCACACTTAAAAGGAGAATTATAGAACAATTTCCCTGATGAACATGGATAAAAAAGTCCTTAGCAAGATATTATCCAACCAGAAACAATAATACATTAAAAAAATTATTTACCACGACCACGTGGGATTTATACCTGGGATGCAGGGCTGGTTCAATATCTGCAAAACAATTAATGTGATTCATCACATCGATAAAAGAAAGGACAGGAACCATATGATCCTGTCCATAGATGCAGAGAAACCACTTGACAAAATACAACATCCTGAAATACAACATCTTGATAAAAACCCTCAAGAAAGTAGGGATAGAAGGACCATACCTCGAGATCATAAAATCCATCTATGAACGACCCAATGCTAATATCATCCTCAATGGGGAAAAACTGAGAGCTTTCTCCCTAAGGTCAGGAACAAGACACAGATATCCACTCTCGCCACTGTTATTCAACATAGTATTGGAAGTCTTAGCCTCTGCACTCAGACAACACAAAGAAATTAAAGGCATCCAAATTAGCCAGGAGGCGGTCAAACTTTCACTCATCACAGAAGACATGATACTCTATATGGAAAACCCAAAAGACTCCACCAAAAAACTGCTAGAATTGATTCATGAATTCAGCAAAGTGGCAGGATATACAATCAATTCAGAGAAATGTGTTGCATTCCTATACACCAACAATGAAGCAACAGAAAGAGAAATCAAGGAATCTATCCCATTAACAGTAGCACCAAAAACCATATAATACCTAGGAATAAATCTAACCAAAGAGACAAAAACACTATGCACTGAAAACTATAGAAAGCTTATGAAAGAAATTGAAGAAGACAAAATACAGAAAAAGATTCCATGCTCCTGAATAGGAAGAACAAATATTGTTAAAATGCCGATAGTACCCAAAGCAATCTACATATTCAATGCAATCCCGATCAAAGTGACACCAGCATTCTTCACAGAGCTAGACAAATAATCCTAAAATTTGTATGGAACAGAAAAGTCCCAGAATAGCCAAGGTGATCTTGAAAAACAAAACCAAAGCAGGAGGCATCACAATCCCAGACTTTAAGCTACACTACAAAGCTGTAATCATCAGGCAGTATGGTACTAGCACAGATACTCAGGGGCGTCTGAGTGGATCAGTCAGTTATGCGTCCGACTTTGACTCATGTCACCATCTGGCCATTCTTGAGTTAGAATGGCTTGAGTCAGGCTTTGTGCTGACTGCTCAGAGCCTGGAGCCTGCTTGGAATTCTGTGTCTTCCTCTCTCTCTGACCCTCTCTCGCTCATGCTCTGTCTCTGTCTCTGAAAAGTAATAAATTAATGCCAAAAATAAAAAAAAAACAGGAATAGACACTCAGATCAATGGAACAGAATACAAAATCAAGAAATGGACCCACAAATGTATGGCCAACTAATCTTTCACAAAGCAGGAAAGACTATCCAATGGAATAAAGACAGTGTCTTCAGCAAGTGGTGCTGGGAAAACTGGACAGTGACATATAGAAGAATGAACCTGGACCACTTTCTTACACCATTCACAAAATTAAACTCAAAATGGATGAAAGACCCCAATTAGGTCAGGAAGCCATCAAAATCCTCGAGGAGAAAGCAGGCAAAAACATCTAGGTCTTGGCTGCAGCAACTTCCTACTCAACACATCCCTGGAGGCAAGGGAAACAAAAGCAAAAATGAACTACTGGGACCTCATCACTTCTGCATAGTGAAGGCAACCATTAGCAAAACTAAAATTCAGCTGACAAAATGGGAGAAGATATTTGCAAGTGACATCTCAGATAAAGAGTTAGTATCCAAAATCTATAATGAATTTATCAAACTCAACACCCAAAACACAAATAATCCAGTGAAGAAATGGACAAAAGACATGAATAGACACTTCTCCAAAGAAGACATCCAGATGGCCAACTGACACATGAAAAAATGCTCCACATCACTCATCATCACGGAAATGCCAATCAAAACCCTAATGAGATGTCACCTGACACATGTCAGAATGGCTAACATTAACAACTCAGGCAACAGCAGATGTTGGCGAGGATGCAGAGAGAGGATCTCTTTTGCATTTTGGGGGGCAACCCAAGCTGGTGCAGCCACTCTGGAAAACTGTATGGAAATTCCTCAAAAAACTAAAAATAGAACTCCCCTATGACCCAGCAATTGCACTACTAGGCATTTATCCACAGGACACAGGTGTTCTGTTTCAAAGGGACACATGCACCCCCATGTTTATAGCAGCACTATCAACAATAGCCAAAGTATGGAAAGAGCCAAATGTCCATCGATGGATGAATGGATAAAGAAGACATGGTATATATATACAATGGAGTATTACTTGGCAATCAAAAAGAGTGAAATCTTGCCATTTGCAACTACGTGGATGGAACTGGAGGGTATGATACTAAGTGAAATGAGTCAGTCAGAGAAAGACAAAACTCATATGACTTCACTCATATGAGGACTTTAAGAGACAAAACACATGAACATAAGGGAAGGGAAACAAAAATAATATGAAAGCATGGAGGATTCAGAGCATAAGAGACTCATAAATATGGAGAACAAACAGAGGGCTACTGGAGGGGTTGTGGGAAGGGATGGGCTAAACTGGTAAGGGGCACTAAGGAATCTACTCCTAAAATCATTATTGTACTATATGCTAACTAATTTGGATGTAAATTTTAAAATTAAAAACACATACTAAATAAATAATTAAAAAATTAAAATATTTTTTAAAAGAATATAATCAGTGATCATGATGTTGAGGCAAAAATTTCTTAAAGATTATGCCGAAAGCTCCATTAATAAAGGTAAAACCCCAAAACTGAAAAAAAAATTTCTTCATATTGTCACACCGCCATCCACACACTCTAATGTAGAAGTGCGTCCTAACACTGTCGTTCACTTTTAAAGAATCAAATGTAAGTCTGGAGCTTGATATATATGTCAGAGGACATGCAAATGGGGCCCTCTCTGTGCTAATAAAACCAGCCCAGCCCCGACCCTGCAGCTCGAAGAGAAGCCCCAGCCCCGGGAGTCCCAGGTGTTCCCATTCTGTGATCAGCACAGAACACACACACCTCACCATGGAGACTGTGCTGGGCTGGGTTTTCCTGGTTGCTCTTTTAAAAGGTAATTCATGGTGAACGAGGGACACTGAGTCTGTGAATGGATATGAGTGAAACAGTGGATGTGTGACAGTTTCCTGACCAAGATGTCTTGTGTCTGCAGGTGTCCAGTGTGACGTGCAGCTGGTGGAGTCTGGAGGAGACCTGGTGAAGCCTGGGGGGTCCCTGAGACTCACCTGTGTAGCCTCTGGATTCACCTTCAGTAGCTACAACATGAACTGGGTCCGCCAGGCTCCAGGGAAGGGGCTGCAGTGGGTCTCATGGATTAATACTGATGGAAGTAGCACAAGCTATGCAGACTCCGTGAAGGGCCGATTCACCATCTCCAGAGACAACTCCAAGAACACGCTGTATCTGCAGATGAACAACCTCAAGACCGAGGACATGGCCACATATTACTGTACGAGAGACACGGTGAGGGAACCTCACTGAGAGCCCACACACAAACCTCCCTGCAGGAGGGGATCAGCACCACCAGGGGGTGCACACTATGCACGATTCTCCTTTGTGTTCCCAGGCGCAGGTGCAGATGGAGGTTACAGGCAGGTTTCCTGTCAGGGTCTGGGGCTTCCTCTCCACACAGCAGTTTCCCCGGGGAGCCTCCCTGGATATAAGATTCTGTGTTTACCTATTAACTCTCTGAATTAGAAACTGGGTTGTCATAGGGAAACTAGACTAACATGCACAAAGACACAGTAGTTTGCACTTGCTTACTCCTGTCCCTCAACATGAGTGAATTACAGAATTCCTGAGGCACAAAAGGTGAACCTTTACAGGAGTCCCAGATGCACTCTAGGACCACAGGATCCCACAGCTCCTCATTATCCTCACCCATCCCTTGTCCCAGTCAAACAACGTGACACATCTTTCATAGCACTTTGCTACTCAGGACTTTAAATGAGCTACAGCTTTATTCAATTCCCCTAAATGAGACAAACCATCTCCGTGTACTAGTCAAAATTCTCCTGAGGAACAGAACCCAAAGCACATTGATTTCCATGACTAAATAGGTTGAGAAGTCCCATGATCTACTGTCACAAGCTGAAGACATAGGAAAATCAGTGATGTAATTCTTGTCTGATTCTGACTAGTGTCTAGTCTCAGAATGTGGAGAGCTGATGATGTAACTCTCACAAAAAGGGCCGTGGGAGACCAATGTTCCAGTTGATGCAGTTAGAGGGTATCATGCTAAGCAAAGTCAGTCAAAGAAAGACAAACACCATATGATTTCCTCATATGGGGAATTTAAGAAACACAACAGATGATCGTAGGGGAACGGGAAAAAGAGCAAGAAATCATAAAAAAACTCTAAGGTTAGAGAACAAACTGAGGGTTCCTGGAGGGCAGGTGTGTGGGGGATGGTATAATGGGTGATGGAGATTAAGTAGGCCACATGTTGTGATGAGTACTGGGTGTTAATGTAAGTGATGAACCAATATTCTACTATTGAAATTAATATTACACAATATGTTAACTAACAAAAATTTAAACACAAACTTAAAAAATTTAAAAAGTGGAAAAAGGGAGAAACATTGTCACAAAGTGTAATAAATATGGAATCTAAGGTAGTGAGTCTGACATCTTGCATTTACTCATTTTATCCCTGCTAATGGACATTAATTAACATGCTCATGAATTCTCACAGCAGTGCCACGTGGGCTGGAATTCAAACCACAGCTGCCCTTCCCAACTCCACTGTGCCCACACATTATGGGCGTCTTGTCCAGACGCCTGCACAAGAACCCAGGTTGGGCCTCAGCAGGGACCCACATCTGCAGAACTGAATGTGTGGACAGTTGACGATTCCTGAGAAGCTCTGGGTTTCCTCCCCCGACTTGCTGTCTCAGCTCCCTTGACTTCCTTTCCTGTCTCTTTTGAAAAGGACCATGTCCCCTGTTAGTGGTGCATGAAAGTGAGGGGCTATATGTTCTATAAATATTCAATATGACAGAACAAAAAAAAAAAAACACGCCCATATGGTGCAGCCTGTCTCGCAGCTTCTATCACCCAATGTGGCAGAGTACAAATAAACCTAAATATGCGTTTGGTAAAAACTACACAGCACGTTGAAAAAGCATTAACAGATGAGAAGCCTGGAAGAATTCCACAAATGCAGATATGAGCTCCACTTAGAAGGAAGAAGAAAAATTATAGTCCCAAACATGCAAGAGTAAAATAATTTTAGGAAATGATACAAGAGTTTCAATGTGTTCTATTCATGAAGGGTCTGAAAGTGACAATGAAAAAATGGATTTTCAGGGTTTCACATAGAATTTCAAAGGAAAAATCTTGTGTCAAGAACTCGGTTGTGTGCACAGAGCTCAACGGCTCCTGAGATATAGAGAAAACCCACCACCTGGAAAGGTAAACGTCTTTTTTGACCCAAGGAGCACATCTAGAAAATCTTATGAGCAGTCTGGCCAAAGAGACACAGCATAGCAACTCTTGTGAAATTTGAACTTCAATTTCAGCATCAGAACATAATTTCCATATATTATGAAAAAAACCATGCCAGGAAATTGAGTTGCTAGAGTCTATAAATTTAAAAACAAACAAAAACACTGTCACCAGAGACCAATTAGGGAACAAGTCAAAATTGAGAGAAACCATAAAAAATCAAGACTTTTAGTTACATTGCAAGTCAAGAAATCAGTGGGGTGCCTCGGTGGTTCAGTCGGTTAAGTCTCTGACTTCAGCTCAGGTCTTGATGTCACAGTTTGTGGGATTGAGCCCCAGTGTCAGGCTCTATGCTGACAGCTCAGAACATGGAGCCTGCTTGGGATTCTGTCTTGCTCTCTCTATCTGCTTTTCCCCGCTCACGTTCTGTCTCTCTCTCTCTATCAAGAATAAACATTCTAAAAAAATATTAGTCACAAGCAATCATTAAGAAAACAGAAATTTGGGGCGCCTGGGTGGCGCAGTCGGTTAAGCGTCCGACTTCAGCCAGGTCACGATCTCGCGGTCCGTGAGTTCGAGCCCCGCGTCGGGCTCTGGGCTGATGGCTCAGAGCCTGGAGCCTGTTTCCGATTCTGTGTCTCCCTCTCTCTCTGCCCCTCCCCCGTTCATGCTCTGTCTCTCTCTGTCCCAAAAATAAATAAAAAACGTTGAAAAAAAAATTAAAAAAAAAGAAAACCGAAATTATAGCTAAGAAACAAGACCCATAAAAAGAAATGGTATAAACAGACTTTGTAAAAATCAACTACGTTTATCTGCCCACGTGAAAATCAATAGTGAGATAAGTTACAGAGTAAGAGACAATATTCACAAATTGCATAACCACCAAGGGACCTGCATCTTGAATATGCTAAGAACCCTCAACAGTCAAAGGAAGAAAGGAAACAAACCTCCATAAAACAAGCACAGCCTTGTGTAGTAGACATCCTATCCTTGAGGTTATAGACACGTTAGGTACGGACTGGAGAAGACTCTTCACACCATCGACTGTCAGGGAAATTCAAATCAAGAACGCAATAGATGCCCTATACACACATCCCAATGGCTCAGGTATGAAGGGAACACTGGCAACAACATCCAGGTGAGCATCCAGCACACGTGGGGCCACAAACACTGCAGGTAGGAATGAAAAATAAAAACCAGCTCTGGAAAATCATTGGCTGTTGCTTATGACATTATACATGGATGACTTAACATGTAACCTGGAAATACCACTCCTGAGTGTTTGCCCCCGAAAAATGAAATCCCATGCTCAGAAAATAAATGGTGTGTAAATATTTATAGCATCTTTCTTAGTGTTAGAAGCTCAGAATAAGGCAAAAGTCTTTCTAAATATAAAGGAATAAACCAAGTACGAAAATTCCATCAATGGGATGCTTTTCCACAGAAATGTGACACTACTGATGCACACCTGAAACCAGGTGAACCTCAGAGACATGATGTAGAGGGAAGGGCGGTAGTCCCATAATTACAGAGGTGGTGTGACCTGGGACATTCACAGAGCCAGACAATGGTGACAGTGGTTTGGTTGGGCATTCCTTATCTCTTTCTTTCCCAAACCACATGATGAGATACTCTGCTTCATTGGAGAGCACTCCTATGTTCAACCACCCTCTGATGTATGGAGTCTCCACAGACTGAACCCTACAACCTCGGACTCCTCTGAATGGAGAGTTGTTGAGGCCATAGTCTGATATGTGTTCTGACAGGAGCTGTTCCCTCCACTGTCCCTGGTTCTGGCTCTCTCCTGCAGGTGAGCAGGAGTAGGTTAGGAACCCTCCACTGAAACTATTGGTCTCCTGCACCTGACTCTCCCACAACATGAGGCCCAGACCTTCCTCACACTCAGCTGGAAGTGAAGTCAGTTCTATCGGAACAGATTTGCTCCTAGATTTAGAGGATTGCTCCATCTCCCCCTTTCCCTGGGCAAAACTTGGCAGGTGTACAGCTTCAGGTGGGGACAAATCCTGAGAAGGATTCCCTTCTTCCTCAGTTTGGAAACTGAGGGCTCTGTTTAGGGGTGGCTGGCAGCTTCACTGCCTTGTGGCTTGCTTGTCCTGGTGGCATGAGACCCCTGCCATGCAAGTCAGGTCTGGGGTGATCAGGTTCCCAGCATCCCTAGTGGACTGTGCCCAGGGCAGACCTCCATCCTAGGAGTGGGGCTGCACACAATGAGTGAGTCGCACATCTCAGTGGCACCTGCTGGGACTTGGCCTCAACAGCAAACAGCTTAGGGTCACTGACATCCTGTCCCTCTGGGAATGAGTCCTCTGAACAGGAGCTGGTACCGGGAAACCTGTGTATTGGTTAAAGTCTGGAGGGGAGGTTGCAGCCAGGCTCAGTGGCACATGCCTATAGTCCCAGCTACTTGCACTGGAGTTTCTGTTTGCTGATCTGGGGTGGAAAAGGAAAAGAACATACCTTAGTTCAAATATTCTAGGTGTTCTTTCTGTTAGTATATTTTCTGGAATAAATGCTTCTTCATGGACTGTATGCCAACATGGCCATTTGCAGGCATGATAAATACATTATTTGAGTTTTTATTCAAATTCCAGTTAGTTAACATGCAATGTAATATTAGATTCAGGTGTAAAATATAGTGATTTATCATTGCAATACAGCACCCAGTGCTCATTATGAATGCCCTCCCTAATTCCCATCAACTACTTCCCCATCTCTCCACCCACCTTCCCCCTGATAACCATCAGTTTTTTCGCTGTAGTTAAGTATCTGTTTCGTGGTGCTTATATGGTTCCATGGGTTAGGCCCACGACTCTTGATCTAGGCTCTTGTCTTGATCTCATGGTTCCTGAGATCGACCCCACTTTCATTTCTGCACTGGCAGCACGCGGTTTCCTTGGGATTCTCTTTCAATCTGCTTCAGCCATACCTCCCATTCTCTCTCAAAATAAATATATAAACATTGAAAAAATCGCCTATTTCTTGGATTACCTCTTCTCTCTTATTTGTCCCTTTGCCCATTTGTTGCTCCTTAAATTCTACATATGAAGGAAATCATATATTTGTCTTTCCCTGACTGATTTCAGTAAACATAATACTCTCTAGCCCAATACATGTGCTTACAAATGGCAAATGTCATTCCTTTCGGGGATAAGAAATATTCCAGTGTGTGTGTGTGTGTGTGTGTGTGTGTGTGTGTGTAGATATACCACATATTCTATACCCATTCATCAATCAATGCATACTTGGGCTGGGCTGTTTCCATAGCTGGGCTGTTTCTGTTATAGCTGCTACAAACATAAAGGTAAAAAACCCTTAACTTAGTATTTTTGTATCCTCTGGGTAAATACCTAGTAGTGCATTTGCTCCGTCATAACGTAGTTATATTTTTAGCTTTCTAAGGAACCTCCATGCTATTTTCCATAGTGGCTGTGCCAGTGTGCATTCCCACCAGCACTGCAAAAAGGATACTCTTTCTCTGCATCCTCACCAACACCTGTTGTTTCTTGTGCTGTTGAGTTTAGCCTTTCTGACCAGTGTGAGTTGATATTTCATTGTACTTTGGATTTATGTTTCCTTGATGAGGAGTGATGTTGACCATACAACCGTATGTCACATTTGGAAAAATGCTTATTCATGTCTTCTGGCCATTTTTTAATAGGATTATTCAGTTCTGGAGTTGAATTTTATACTATATATAGAAAACCTGAAAGACTCCACCAAAAACAAAAAACCCCACTAGAACTGGTACAATAAGCCGGTAAATTTGCAGCATGCAAAATCAACATATAGAAATTTGTTACATTTGTATACACCAGTAGTGAAGCAGGAGAAAGGGAAATCAAGGAATCAATCCCATTTAGAGTTACACCAAAAACCATAATATACTAGAAATAAACCTAACTAAAGAGGTAAAACATCTGTACTCTGAAAAACCTGGAACATTTATGGAAGAAACTGAAGAAGACACAAAGAAATGGAAAAATATTCCATGCACATGGGTTAAAAGAAAAATCATTGTTAAAATGACGATACTACCCACAGCAATCTAGACATTCATTGCAAATAATTCAATTTCCTGCCAAATAATACTAGCATTTTTTCACAGAGCTAGAACAAACAACTCTAAAAGTATCATGGAAACACATAAGACCCCAAATAACCAAAGAAATCTTGAAAAAGAAAAAACCTGGAGGCATCGCAATTCTGGATATCAAGCTATATTACAATGCTGTAGTCATCAAGACAATATGATACCGGCAAAAAATAGACACATAGATTAATGGAACAGATTAGGAAACCCAGAAATGTCACAAAACTATATGATCAACTAATCTTCGACAAGGCAGGAAAGGATGTCAAATGGAAAAAAGTCCCTTCAACAATTAGTGTTGGGAAAAGTGGACAGCAACGAGAACTTGTAATGAACCTGGGCCACTTTCTTACAGTATACAGAAAAATAAATTCAAAATGAATGAAATACTTAAATGTGACACAGGAAACCATCAAAATCCTAGAGGAGAACACAGGCACCAACCTCTTTGACCTTGGCCAGAACAAGTTCTTACTAGACGTGTCCCCAGAGGCAAGAGAAATAATAGCAAAAATAAACTATTGGGATCTCATCAAGATAAAAAGCTTCTGCACAGCAAAGAACAAATCAACAAAACTAAAAGGCAACTGACAAAATGGGGGGAGATATTTACAAATGACATATCAGATAAAGGCTTACTATCCAAAATCTATAAAGAACTTATCAAACACAACACTCAAAAACCAAATAATCCAGTGAAGAAATGGGCAGAAGACATGAATACATATTTTTCCAAAGAAGACATCCAGATGGCAAAAAGACACATATAAAGATGCTCAACAACACCCTCATCAGTAAAATATAAATTGAAACCACAATGAGATACCATCTCACACCTGTCACAATGACTAAAATTAACAATTCAGAAAAAACAAAATGTCAGCAAGGTGAGGAGAAAGTGAAACCCTTCATATTGTTGATGGTCAGGCAAACTGGGGAAGCCAGTCTGGAAAACAGTGTGGATATTCCTCAAAAAATGAAAAACGGAACTATCCTCTTCTCAAACGATTGCATTTATCCAAGGATACCAAAGGTATCCAAAGGATACCAAAGTGCTGATTCGAAGGGACACATGCATCCCAATCTTTATGGCAGCCCTATCAACAAAAAACAAATTGTGGAACAGCCCAAATATTCATCAACAGATAAATGCATAAAGAAGAGGTAGTAAATATATACAATGGAATAGTACTCAGCCATCGAAAAATGAAATCTTGGCAACTACAATAATGTGGATGGAACTACAGTGTATTATGCTAAGTGGAACAAGTCAGTCACAAAAAGTCAAATATCCTATGATTTCACACATTAGTGGAATAGAAGAAACACAACATACAGAAAGGAAAAATAAAATAAATCAAAACAGAGAGGGAGGAAACCAGAAGACACACTTAAACACAGAAAACAAACTGAGGGGAAGTGGGGGAGGTGGGCTAAATGGTATGTGGGCATTTAGGAGGGCACTGGTTGAAGTGAGAACTGGGTGTTATGTATGCGATGGTTCTCTAAATTCTACCCCTAAAATCAATACTGCAGTGTATGCTAACAGACTTGAATTTAAATTAATATAATATAAGAAAATTATGTATAGAGAGAGACTGCCTCAAAATAGCAAGCTTCTGCACAGTGAAGGAAACAATCAACAAAACAAAAAAGCAACCTATGGAATGGAAGAAGATATCTGTAAATGACATATCCTCAGGGTTAGTTTCCAAAACGTATAAGTTTTTTTAAATTGTTTTCAAATTATCAGTAGAGAGTGTGTCCATGCAGTTCAGCACACTGTTGTGTGAGAAGCAAAACTCGTGTCTTCCACTTTTGTATTGTGGTAAAATCTCACTGAAGATGAGACCCACACTCTTCACAAAATTTTAACCATACCTTACAGTATTGTTAATTACAGGGGTAATGATGTGGAGACCCCTTTAAAACTTGTCATCTTGCATAACACAAAATCATAGCCCTTGAGATCTAGTCCCTTGAGATTGACCCTCCCTGCCAGGCCCTGGAAACTGCCATTTCACTCTCCATTTCATTGTTATCAAAACCCAAATTCAGCTGCCTGTTGCTGGAAAGGTCAATGTTCAAAGTTTTAGTTTTGGTGGGAAAGGAATTTGAGCTATATTCAGAAGGCCAGCCATTGGGAAAAGGCAAACTCTTGTCCAAATGCCAACTCTGAGGTTTCTCCCTGACCCAGGGCGTTTTAAAGCAGTAGAGGGTACTTAAGGCAGTGCCATGGTCAATACCATCTTCTGATCATGGGCAGACTCCATGGTGCAAGCCCATGGTCCAAAGTAACCTCAACTCCCCTCCATCTCCAGCTGAAGAGGGAACCAAACATACATGGGAGGAGACTGCCAGAGGCCAGGAAAGAACCACCATAAGGGATTAGAGGAGAAAACCCCTGGGGCTCACACATGGTCAGCAGTACTTTCTGTTCTCCCCAGCTCGCATAAGAAAATATGAAAATACAACGTTGTGGTTCACCAATCATCACTCAGAATACTGAGAAATGTTTTCCTCAGTGAACTCAGAGGGACCTTCAAAGCAAAAACCAAAAGGATCAAATGGCTTGCAAACTAATAGCCAAGGAGAGTAAGACACACAAAACTACAAAGAGATTTTTTGCATCACCCATAAAGATAAAATTGACAATGTTTACCTCCACATCACAAGGAAGCAAAAGCAGTGGACTCTGTAATGAGGAAAAGGAGTCATCCAAAGAAAGCGACCCAGCAGTACCACAGGACATGGAATTGGCAGAGAAGTTCAGGGTGTTATAACTGCATAACCCATATGCAAGTAGCGGGAGGAAAGATTGAAGGTGTTGACTAGAGCCATGCCTCGGGGTCCAAATCCCTACCCATGTCCATGTGACCACTCTTGACCATGGCCCACCTGCCCCTCCCACATCCACCCCAGCTGAACTGATGTGCAGGGTCACCCAATGCCACACCCTGGGACTGTTGCCGAACCCCACAGGTGGCTCCCAGGTGCAGGGTGCTGGCCACCTGGCACAGCCCTCTGTTCTGTCTGATGGTCTAGACCTGGCTTTGCTGAGGATCCTCCATTTATCCATTCTCACTGGCAGATATCCCTGAGCAGGGGCATGAGGCTGGCAGCGGGCCAGGTCACCCTGAGGGCGCCCCTCTTGCTGTTTGCACTCTGGGCAGTGCTGGCTCCTGTGCAGGGTTCTCAAGGGCATCCCTCATGGTGCTACATCTCCTCTGAGGTGGTAATTCCCAAGAAGGAGCTGCACCAAACCAAGGGCATTCAGATGCCTGGCTGTTTGTCCTATAGCCAGCATTTTGGGGGCAAGAGACATGTTATCTACATGTGGCACAAGAAACTCTTTTGGTCCAGACTCTGCTGATAATGACTCAGGATGCTCAGGGAGCCTTGCAGATGGACTACGCCTTCAGGCTTCCAGACTGTTACTACCTCGGCTACCTGGAGGAGATTCCTCTTTCCATGGTCACAATTGACACATGCTATGGCGGCCTTGAAGATATGATGAAGTTGGATTAACTTGCCTATGAAATCAGACCCCTAAGTGACTTCCAAAGGTTTCAACACATTGTTTCTCAGATAGTGGCGGACACCAATGCAACGGGACCTACTTATAACCTGGGATATAAGGAGGATAATGGACCCCCTGTTCTTCAAGGAAATGCCAGTGCAGCAAGAAGGATCTCTAGTAAGTTCTGTTCATCCCATCACAGAATTTTCAAAGGACTTGCTCACAGTTTCAAAACAATGTATAGTGTGTTAACCACGTGGAAAAAAGTGCCCAATTCGTTATAAAGCTAGTTAGCTTAATTGAGTCAATATTTCATGGTATTGATGTAAGTTATTGGTTTCATGATCATTTATAGTGAGAGACATCAAGCTCACATGGGCAATTATGTGTGGCATCAGAGTTTTTTTTCTTAAATAATAAGAGTCAAAATATTTTCAAATTATTAAACCATATTCACCCTTAACTGTGATTTGAGATGGGCCCCATGAGGTTCATTGCACTCCAGTTGTATATTCTATATGCCACCCAACAATGTGTTATATGCCATCATTCTGGGTTTTTTAGACAGACATTGTTTACTCTTGTCTGTCATAGCAACACATCAGATGGCAAGAAATTGTGGCTTGTGCTTTGACACTGATGAATGTGCTTGCCAAAAAAGGTCCAGCTGCCTTAGGACCCAACTAACTGGTACAATGGAAGCTTTCAGTAACTGTTCCTTCATTCATATGCAGCACATAATGAATTGTGGAACAGGCAAGTGCATGTTCAACACTGAAATGGTGCATTTAAATAAAAGCCTGACCCACTATCATTATGGAAACTACATAGTGGATCCAGGAAAGCAGTGTGACTGGGCCTCATTCAAGCAGTGCTACAGCAATCTAGGCTGTATGCCTGATTGTATCTGAACCCCTGGGGGCAAATGTAATACAGGCAGACGCTATACAGACTGCACCAACTCTGCTGCTTGGACACTCTGCAGGCAATCCAAAATATACGTGATCTTCCAGAGTCCTTCCATGGGGTGTCCTTGGCGTACCCTGATGACTTCCATATGCAAGATGGAACCGCGTGCACTGAAGAGGGCTGCTGCTATTATGGAAACTGCACTGACCGCACTATTTACTGTCCAGAAATCTTTGGGAGAAATTCTGGGAAAGGTGAAGATGTCTGCTATACCATAAATCAAAAAGGCAGCCAATATAGACACTGCAGAAGACCCCGGGGAATTCAACGCTGAACCCTGTTCCCACACAGACGTGCCGTGTGGAAGGCTGCTGTGTAGGAATGTCACACATCTCCCTCAGCTGCAAGAGCATGTTGGATTCCATCCATCTGAGATCCAGGGTTCTGTTGGGTGGGGCTGGATTCACATCATAGCACAGGAACAACCCAGATTGGTCATGTGAGAACTGGTACTTCCTGTGCTCCTGGAAAGTTCTCTCAGGATACCTACTGCACTGGCAGTGGGGCTCAGCTGAATTATGACTGTATCCCAGAGAAATTCAGTCACAGAGGGATGTGCAACTAAAATAGGAACTGCCACTGCCACATAGGCTGGGATCCTCCATGGTGCACTAGATGAGGCACTGGTGGGAGCACAGACAGTGGACAATTCCAAGAACAATTTAGTCAGTCAGGCAAAGTCATGAATCCATGGTATATCTCAGAGTGGTTTTTGGTCCCATTTAAGCCATAATAGCTGCATTCCTCTTTGGTATTGCCAGAAATGTCAGAACTGTAAACACATAGAAAGATAAAGAAGAGAAATTTGGAGAAGACAATCCATAATTCAGCCTCCAGACCCCTGAACAATTATAGACAATGCACTTGGTGCATCTGTAAAAATACAGTAATGAGGCGGCATAGCTGACATCCACGTTTCCAAGGGTCCATGGGAGACACAGGGGTCTTCAGGCACATCACAGCTCTGACACCAGGTCTCTCATGGGTCACTGGCCAGCACTCTGAAATAGAACTTGAAAACTGCATGCTTGTAGCCTTTATGTAATTTAAGCCTATAAGAGCCCAAACTGAGGCTTAGTTTCTGGGAAGAGGACATGAGTCAGCAGGTGTGTCTTGAGTGGAAGAGTCTGGTTCCAGAAATCAGAGAAGTTGACACAAGGTCTTTTATGGGCAAATTCATAAGTTTTCTCCAAAACTGTGTTCTTGCACACTGAGTGTTTTCTCATTCTCCAGGTAATGTCTTCCCCCAGTCCCAACGTGGGTTCAGGATAATGGAGGGATACCATCTCCCACACTACCTGTCCCACACTGGGGTGTCTGTGGGCTATGAGGGAAAGGGACTGGCATTAGGTTCCACCTAGCACAAGCTGTGCCTCCCTGGAGACAAAATTTCCAAATGTGGGAGACTGAGACCATGAGGCTGAAATCAATCAGAAAGGTAGGCACAAGTGTCTATGGATGACTCTGGCATCCAGAGGGAGACCGGTAAATGTGAATCCCTGCTCTCTTTCTCTTGCCTACTTTTCAGTGAGTTTAACCTTAGATAAGAATCTGCCTAGGATTCCCACTTTGGTTTTCTAAGCACCTTCTAGAATAACACAGAGGTGAGCCTGTGAAAGTTAGCGAATTCAGCCCCATCCGCTCCCAAGAAATCCTGTACTTGCTACCCTGTTTTCTATGTCCTGATCATTGGGAATTTGGGATGGAGGGCTCCCCTTCCCTGGGTCCTTGTGCCCTCTTTTTCTGGGCTCTGTAACTCATAAATCCTGTGCTTCCATTTCATTTGTTGGGGGTGTACTGAAACCCCACCTTCGGTCAGAATGGGCACACACACCTGGGCAACTAGGCAATTTCTAGAGTCATACAATCCACAAGACTGTACATGAAGAAATAGAAAATTAACAGAATGAAAACAAATAAAATTGAATGTATAATCTAATCATACCCTGCCCCAAAAGAAAAAAGTCAGCTTAGTAACAGAGGGATTTATCCATGAATTGTATCAAAATATAAAAGAGACTTAATGACAATACTTCTCAGACTCTTAACCAAAAACTGAAAAGAAAGGAATATGCCCCAATTCATCTACAAGACGAACCTTACTATGCTGCAAAATCGAAAGACACTGTAAGAAGAGAAACTAAAGGCCAATATCTCTGATGGACATACATGCAAACTCCTAGCATAGTGAATGCAACAGCATATTGAAAGGGTCATATGTGACAATGCAGTCACATCTGATGATCATCTATATCATCTATTGATACATATAAAACTAGACAAAATTCAACAAATTGTCATTATTAAAAAATCTCAGCAACTGAGGGAAAGAAAGAAATAACCTCCATAAAATCATGGCCATAGATGAAAACCCACACCTGACAGCATATTTAACAGTGAAAAACTGAAGCTTTTCCTGTCATATTAGGAGATGGGCAAGGATGCTCATTCCCAACATAGGTATTCCACATGGTAACATGAAGACCAGTAAAATATGGCACCCAATGTATGTCATCTTGTCACATTGCTTATTTGGACGAAAGTCACTTGAGTAACAGCTAGTCTAAGGAAACTGTGACCCTTCTTTGTCCCCCTGAGAGCAGGAAATAAATCTCTCCTGGGAAACTTCCTTCCCCTATACCAGAATGGGAGAACCATCCTTGGCTACAGAAATGGGAACTTAGCACCAAGAAGGCTGTGCAAACAAGCCTTGTTAGTTCCTCACTAATTGACCTGCCCAAACCCAAATCTCTGTCTTGTTAACTCTTCACAAACCCATTGTTTTTTATTCTCAAAGGCACAGTGCCACCTATTTTCTTCATTCTCTGGGTGTCACATTATTAGGAAGCTTGTGCACATGCAAAATGAAATTTATTCTCTTCTGTAGATCTGTCTTATGTCAACTGAATCCTTAGACCAGACAAAGAACACAGAAGCAAAGAAGGAAAAAGATTGCTGCTCCTACAAGTTGCAGATGTACCCATAAAAATTAGGTAAGAAAATGAAATAAAGACATGTAAATCAGTAAGAAGAAAATTACTTGTTTGAGAATCACACGAACTTACATATAGTGAAACCTTAGAAACTCCACAAAAAAAGTATTAGAACTAATAAACTCAGGAAAAGTTCAGGATACAAATCAACATACAAAAGTGTGTTGTATTTCCACACACCAAAAACATAGTATATGAAAAAAATAACAAAATCACAAATTGAAAATGGCACAAAATGGAGCACCTGTGTGGCTCAATCCCTTAAGTGCCTACTGTTGATTTAGGCTCAGGTCATGATCTCATGGTTCCTGAGTTTAATTCTGAGGCAGGGTCTGCAATGATTGTGCAGAGCCTGCTTGGGATTCTCTGTCCCCTTTTCTCTCTCTGATCTCTCTCTCCTTCTCTCTATCTGTCACACAAAACTAAACACACATTAAAATTATATGGCACAAAATAAAGTATTTATGATTAAATTTCACTAAAAAGTAAAATAGCATACCAAACATGACCTGCTGGGAGAAAAACATGTAAAATGGCAAACACAGATGAAAAGATAAATGTGTTCACAGATTTGAATTATTTACATTGTCACAGCACCTTCTGCAAGAAGTAATCTAGAAGTGCTTCTCAAACACTGGTTTTAAATTTGAAACAAATCTAAGTCTGGAGCTTGATATATAGTCAGAGGATATGCAAATAGGGCCCTCCCTGTGCTGATTAAACCAGTCCAGCTCCAACCCTGCAGGTGGGAGAGGATCCCCAGCCTGGGAGTCCCAGGTGTTTCCATTCTGTGATCAGGACAGAACACAGACACCTCACCATGGAGTTTGTGCTGGGCTGGGTTTTCCTTGTTGCTTTTTTAAAAGGTAATTCATGGTGAACGAGAGACACTCGTATGTGAGTGGATATGAGGGAGAAACAGTGGATGTGTGACAGTTTCCTGACGAAGATGTCTTGTGTCTGCAGGTGTCCAGTGGGACGTGCAGCTGGTGGAGTCTGGGGGAGACCTGGTGCAGCCTGGGGGGTTCCTGAGACTCACCTGTGTGGCCTCTGGATTCACCTTCAGTAGATATGGAAGGAGCTGGGTTCGCCAGGCTCCAGGGAATGGGCTGCAGTGGGTCTCAGCAATTAGTAGTAGAGGTAGGACTTACCACGCAACTCCATGAAGGGCCGATTCACCATCTCCAGAAACAACGCCAAGAACAGGCTGTATCTGCAGATGAACAGCCTGCGGGCCGAGGACAAGGCCACATATTACTGTGCAAGAGACAGGGTGAGGGGACCTCACTGGGAGCCCAGACACAAACCTCCCTGCAGGAGGGGATCAGCACCACCGGGGGGCGCACACTATGCACAATTCTCCTTTGTGTTGCCAGGAGCAGGTAAAGATGGAGGTTACAGGCAGGTTTCCTGTCAGGGTCTGGGGATTCCTCTCCACACAGCAGTTTCCCCAGGGAGCCTCTCTGGACACAGGATTCTGTGTTTACCTATTAACTGTGTGAATTAGATCATTGTTTTCCTAGGAAAACTACCCTAACATGCACAAAGACACAGTTATTTGCATTGCTTACTCCTGTCCCTCAACATGAGTGAATTACAGATTTCCTGAGGCACAATAGCTGAACATTTACATGAGTCCCAGATGCACTCCCTGTGTAGCCAGGACCACAAGCTCCCACAGCTCCCCATTTTCTTCACCCAGCCCTTGTCCCAATCAAACAACGTGACACTTCCTTCATGGCACTTTGCTACTCAGGACTTTAAATGACCTACAGCTTTATTCAATTCCTCTAAACAAGAGATAAATCATCTCCATGTATTAGTCAGGATTCACTCGAGCAACAGAACCCAAAGCACATTGGTTTCCATGACAAAATATGTTGAGAAGTACCATGATCTACTGTCACAAGTTGGGGAGCCAGGAAAACCAGTGGTATAATTCTCGCCTGATTCTGAACTAGTGTCTAGTCTCAGAACCTGCAGAGCCTATGATGTAACTCTAAGAACAAGAGCAGGAGGAGACCAATGTTCCAGTTCAAACAAGCACATGGGAAGTAAAAATGAGGGAATTCTTCCTCCCTCTGCATCGGATTCTACTCAGAACTATGATGGAATGGGTGATGCCCAGGCAGAAAGAAACCATGGATGGAAATGCCAATCTCTTCTGGAAACTCATCACAGACATACACAGAAACAGTCGTGAATCTGGACACCCATGACGCAGTCAAGATGACACATAAAGGTAATCATGACAAGTGAACCTGCTGTAATGTCGAGTTCAAAAACTGAAGATTTAGAAGTCCATGCCATCACTGGGGTGGACCCTGGTGGGCATAGCAGTGGCCCTGTGGAGAAGGAGCCCCGAGGCCCATAGGGGCTGCTGCAGTTTGAGGATCCCCTGGGTCATATCGGGTGAGACAGTTACCTTCTTGGAGTGCATTTGGGAGACAGGGCATTACCTCTCATGGGGCAGGAGAGCTGACAGGCACCATTGCACTGCCCTGGTCATTAGCATAGGAGCCTCTGCTGAGAGCAGCTAACTGAACGCTCCCTTCTTGTTCTTCCTCACCATGAACTCCAAGCTCCTTGTGTTCATGCAACTGCCCTTCTGGGATAACCAGCTCCAACCACATCACAGCAAGACACTGTCCCAGAGGATCAGTGGGGTCCCTGTCACATTGAGTTCAACAATCTGGTGTATTCAAACCCAGCTAGAGCTCCTTAGATAAAACATAAGAGCCCTGAGCTGCCAGGTGTGCCAATGGATTGGACAAAGGCAGGGTGAAGGCCGGGTTCTGAAGGAAGCCTGGGACCCATGAGTACAGATTGTTATCTCTATGTGAGGGCTTCCTGAACAGGGGTGGCTGGAAACTCCAACTGCAGGGACTAGAGAAGGAGTTAATGCCAATATTTCCTCCCACCAATTATCATGCACAGAATTCAGTAAGCAGCACAACACCCCCCAGTAGATACTGAGCCACTGACACCAAGCCATACCCACCTTTCCTTCCTCAGGTGCTTCCTTACTAGGGAAAGAGTGCCCAGAACCCAGACCACCATTGCACCCCTCCCTCCAAAGACCACCATATACCCCCACAGGCACCAAGGCTACTGACCAAACAGTGAGGTATAGCTTCACCTCTAGGGGAAATAGGAATTAGCCTCTTTTAATTTTTTTTCAACGTTTATTTTTGGGACAGAGAGAGACAGAGCATGAACGGGGGAGGGGCAGAGAGAGAGGGAGACACAGAATCGGAAACAGGCTCCAGGCTCCGAGCCATCAGCCCAGAGCCTGACGCAGGGCTCGAACTCACGGACCGCGAGATCGTGACCCGGCTGAAGTCGGACGCTTAACCGACTGCACCACCCAGGCGCCCCTAGCCTCTTTTAAAAAGCAGACAAAACTCACCTAGTTAAAACTCACAACACTATGGACAAAGTTGAAAAACTCTCCCTTGGAGGCAAGGAGAACTCTGCAGAGGACTGACCTGAGGGACAGAGCAGCCAATACATGACAGCACAGTGCACACAGCACATGCAAGAAATACTTCCAGAATGTCAGGTTGTCAACAGTACGTAAACATTTCTCAAAAAAGACACTACTCTAGAAGCAGAAAACATGACAGGATTTTCTAAAACACTTAAGAAAGCAGAGACATGGACATACAGAGTGATGGAGGAATTCATTCCAAAAGAAAAAAACGATAAAAGGACATTGCCAGGGATATAATTAAAACACATATAAATAATAAGCCTCAAAAAGAATTTAATACCTATCATAAGGAAACAGAACTTTTAAAAACTATCATAAGGATACTAGCTGTGCTTGAGAAAGCCTAGAAGACATGAGGATACCCTGACTATAGATGGAAAAGACCTAATACCCAGTCAGGCTGAAACTTTTAAAATGCTGTAACCAAGATGTGAACATGATTGGATATAATGAACTCAAGGCAGAAAGAAGCAGATGAATGAGTAAGTGACATGGAAGATAAAATTTTGTGAGAAATGAAGCAGGAAAGAAGAGGAAAATTAAAATAGTGCATCACAAACGTATACTTAGGGAATCAGCAACTCCATAAAGTGTAATAAAATTCTTTTCAAAGGAGTCCCAGAAGAAGAAGAGAGGGAGAAAAAAGGGGAGAAGTTTTGTCTGAGTGCATTAGAGTGGAAAATTTCCAATAAATGGTGAAGGAAACAGACGTCCACATCTATGAGTCACAGAGAACTCCCATTAAAATTAAAAAAAAAAAAGCAGGCCAACTCTGAGACATCACAGAGTAAAATTCACAAAATACACGGATTAAAAAAACCCTATAAGCATGAGGACAGAAGAGTTTGCTAACGAATACGGGAAGATAAAAAAAGATTATGGCAGAAGTGTCCACAGAAACCTGCAGGAAAGAAGGGAGTGGCATAATATCCTCAAATGTCCAATTGAAAATTAGACAGTCAATGGGGGAGGAGACAAGATGGTAGAACAACGTGGAAGATTTTTGTGTGTCTTGCGTCCATGAAATACAGCCAGACCAAGACTAAACCATCCTACACACCTAGAAAACTGATTGAGGATTCACAAAACAATCTGCACAACCTGAACCACAGAATTCAACAAGTACGTGGCTTAGAGAGGGACCTTGGGGAGCAAGAAGCTGCAGGAAGGGAGGTGCTTTTGCAGGCGGAGAGAGGACGGAGACTGGGGAGTGGGGGAGAATATGGGAAAAGCACCATTCCCCAAAAGCAGCTGGAGAGAAAGTGCAAAATTGGAAACAGCCACAGGGACTAAACTAAAAAGGGAGAAAGGAGAAAGGAGAGCATGTAAATTCCACTAAGACTGTAAACAAGGGGAGTGCAAAGGCTGAAACTCCACAGCTTGACACCTGGAGGTGCTCTGGTGGGATGGGAGAATCCCAGGAACAGAATGGGGTCCAGGATGTTCTCAGGCCACATGGGGAGAGGCAGTTGCACTGCTGGAAGGACATTTGGAGGAGACTGCCAAAGCCATCTGGGCCCAGCAGACCCTGGAAAACGGCCACATTCGCTGGTGCTGGAACAAGGTCATTTAAGGTGAAGCCTGGTACGAGACATGTGTTGTGATTTTGCATAATCCACGAAACGCCGCTGCTACACTCTCTCGTGAACTTTTTCTGGGGCGGGCTGGTACCTGGCCACAGTCTCGGGGCACCGACAACAACAGGGTCCAGCAAGCGTTCCTAGCTGCAGCCGATATTCGGCCATTGCTCATTCGGACATTGCTTGGTGAGACCCTCCCACAGAGGGGCAGAACAGGTCAAAGCCGCGGTCCTTTGGATGTAAGGGACCGGGGAAAACAGTCATGTCTGTGAGAAAACTTGGGAGAGAGGTGTGGCCTGGGGCCTGGTCATGGAGAGTGAAGGAGCAGGGAGTGGACAAGGGCTGAAGATAGAGGATGGGTGCGCAATTGCAGATCCAGGAGAACAGACTGGGTACCTGGGTGGCACCATTTTCACCTCTCCCGCGCATGTGCATTCGCACCTATAAGCACAGCAACAATCCACCCCAGGAGCCTAAAAGCGCCATCTAGTGGACAGCAGAGCCATTAAACTGAGCCCCACCCAACTGGGCCAACAGGGCTCTTCAGGAACACAAGTCTCACTGCCGCTTACTTTATGGACTATAAAGAGCTACATAGACTAACATCTAGGGGATAAGGAAGTAATTTCAGACCTACTTCAATCTGTTAGCAGGTTCATCTAGTCAATTTTCTTTCTTTTTATTCTTTTTCTCTTTTACACTTCTTTTCTTTTTCTTGAATGCAGAAAGAGAAAAAAATATTTTTATTATCAATTATAATTGAAAACTTTTTTCTTTAATTTTTATTACTATATTTTTTACATTTCTGTAATTTTTTTTCAAATTCTATTTTACTTCCATCATTTTATTTTACTCTACTTCAGTGTATTCCCGTTTTCAAATTTCCAGTTTCCCTTTTACTTTTTCTTTCTTTTTATTTTTTTCTCTTCTTCGTTTCTGTAGTTTTTCTGGAATGCAGAATGAGAAAAACTTCATTTTACTTTCAATTTCTATTAAAAATGTTTTTCTTAATTTTTTTACTATATTGATTGCTTTTATGTATTTTTTTTCAAATTCTATTTTACTTCCATCATTTTATTTTAGTCTACTACGGTGTATTCACTTTTTGAATTTTCAAATGATTTCCTTTTTTTTACTTTTTTAATCTTTTTTCTCTTTTTTGTTTCCTCTCTTTTTTCTAGAATATAGAAAAAGAAAAAATCACATTTATTTTTAATTTTTATTAAAAATATTGTTCTTTATTTTTTCTACTATATTCTTTACTTTTCTCTATATTTTTTCAAACTCTATTTTACTCCCATCCTCGCATATTAGTCTACTTCAGTGTATTCATTTTTTCAAATTCTCAAATTATTTCCTTTTTTGTCTCCCCCTCCCATTTTTTTCTCTAATCTGTCAAACCACTTTCAACACCCAGAACAAAACAAACCTAGGATCTCGCATATTCCATTCAATTTGTGTGTGTGTGTGTAATTTTTTAATTTTAGTCGTTTTGTAATTTTATCTTTTAATTTCAATTTTGCGATCTCACTAATTCCTTTTCTCCCTTTAAAATGACAAAACGAAGGAATTCACCCCAAAAGAAAGACCACGAAGAAACGACAGCAAGGGATTTACCAACACAGATACAAGCAAGATGTCTGAATCCAAATTTAGAATCACAAAATAAGCATACTAGCTGCAGTCAAAAATAGATTATAATCCCTTTCTACAGAGATAAAAGAAGTAAAAAATAGCCAGGATGAAATTTAAAATGCTATAACTGAGCTGCAATCACGGATGGATGCAGTGGTGGCACGGATGGATGAGGCAGAACAGAGAATCAGCGTTATAGAGGACAACCTTATAGAGAATAATGAAGCAGAAAAAAAGACGGAGATTAAGGCAAAAGAGCAAGATTTAAGAATTAGAGAAATCAATGACTCATTAAAAAGGAACAACATGAGAATCATAGGGGTCCCAGAAATGGAAGAGAGAACTAGGGGTGGAAGGGTTATGTGAGCAAATCATAGCGGAAAACTTTCCTAACTTGGCCAAAGACACAGACATCAAAATCCAGGAAGCACAGAGGACTCCCATTAGATTCAACCAAAACCGACCATCAACAAGGCACATCATAGTCAAATTGACAAAGTACTAAGGCAATAAGAGAATCATAAAACCAACAGGGAAACAAAGTCCCTAACTTACAAGGGAAGACAGATCAGGTTTAGCAGACCTATCCACAGAAACTTGGCACGCCAGAAAGGAGTGGCGGGATGTATTCAGTGTGCTAAATCAGAAAAATATGCAGCCAAGAATTCTGTATCCAGCAATGCTGTCATTCAAAATAGAAGGACAGATAAAAAAGATTCCCAGACAAACAAAAATTAACTGAGTTTGTGACCACTAAACCTGCCCTGCAAGAAATTTTAAGGGGGAATCTCTGAGGGGAGAAAAGATGAAAATACATCTGTATAAATAAATAAATACCAAAATCAACAAAGATTAGAAAGACCAAAGAACACCACCATAAACTCCAACTCTACAAGCATCATAATACCAATAAACTCCTATCTTTCAGTACTCACTCTAAACGTCAATAGACTCAATGCCCCAATCAAAAGACATAGGGTAACAGAATGGAGAAGAAAATAAGATCCATCTATACGCTTTTTACAAGAGACCCACTTTAGACCTAAAGATGCCTCCAGATTGAAAATAAGGGGATGGAGAACCATCTATCATTCTAATGTTGAACAAAAGAAAGCCAGAGAGGCCATACTGACATCAGACAATCTAGACTTTAAAATAAAGACCGTATCAAGAGATGGAGAATGCACTATATCATTCATAATCAAAGGGTCTATCCACCAAGAAGACCTAAGGATTGTAAACATTTATGTGCCAAGTGTGAGAGCACCCAAATACAGAAATCAATTAATCAGAAACATAAAGAAACTCATCGATAAGAATACCATAATAGTAGGAGACATCAACACCCCGTTCACAACAATGAACAGATCACCTGATGAAAAAAATCAACAAGAAAACAATGGCTTTGAATGACATACTGGACTAGAAGGACTTAAGAAATATATTCAGAACATTTCATCCTAAAGCAACAGAACATGCATTCTTCTCCAGTGCACATGGAACGATCTCCAGAATAGACCATATACTAGGACACAAATCAGCCCTAAGTAAGTACAAAAAGATCGAGATCATACCATGCATATTTTCAGACCACAATGCCACGAACTTATAATCGACCACAAGAAAAAATTTGGAAAGGTAACAAATAATGAGAGACTGAAGAACCTACTAAAGAATGAGTGGGCTAACCAAGCAGTTAAAGAGGAAATTAAAAAGTATATGGAAGTCAATGAAAATGATAACACCACAACGCAAACCTCTAGGATGCAGCAAAGGCGGTCATAAGAGGAAAGTATATAGCAATCCAGGCCTTCCTAAAGAAGGAAGAAAGATCTCAGATACACAACCTAACCTTATGACTAAAGAGCTGGAAAAGGAACAGCAAATAAAACCCAAAACCAGCAGAAGGCAGGAAATACTAAAGAGTAGAGCAGAAATTAATGTTATCAAAACCAAAACACAGTAGAACAGATCAATGAAACTAAAGCTGGTTCTTTGAAAGAATTAACAAAATTGATAAACCACTATCCAGTTTGATCAAAAAGAAAAAGGAAAGGACCCAAATAAATAAAATCAAGAATGACAGAGGAGAGATCACAACCAACACAACAGAAATAAAAACAGTAATAAGAGAATGTTATGAGCAATTATATGCCAATAAAATGGGCAATCTGGAAGAAATGGACAAATTCCTAGAAACATATACACTACCAAAACTGAAACAGGAAGAAATAGAAAATTTGAACCGACCCATAACCAGTAAGGAAATCAAATTAGTAATCAAAAATCTGCCAAAAGACAACAGTCCAGGACCAGATGGCTTTCCAGGGGAATTCTACCAAACATTTAAGGAAGAGTTAACACCTATTCTCTTGAAACTGTTCCAAAAAGTAGAAATTGAAGGAAAACTTCCAAACTCTTTCTATGAAGCCAGCATTACCCCGATTCCAAAAACAGAGACCACAGTTAAAAGGAGAACTATAGACCAATTTCCCTGACGAACATGAATGTAAAAATCCTCAACAGATATTATCCAACCAGAAACAATAATACATTAAAAAATTCTTCACCACGACCAAGTGGGATTTATACCTGGGATTCAGGGCTGGCTCAATATCTGTAAAACAATTAACGGGATTCATCACATCGATAAAAGAAAGGACAGGAACAATATGTTCCTCTCCATAGATGCAGAGAAAGCATTTGACAAAATATAACATCCTTTCTTGATAAAAACCCTCAAGAAAGTAGGGATAGAAGGACCATACCTCGAGATCATAAAAGCCATCTATGAACGACCCAATGCTAATATCATCCTCAATGGGGAAAAACTGAGAGCTTTCTCCCTAAGGTCAGGAACAAGACAGGGATGTCCACTCTCACCACTGTTATTCAACATAGTATTGGAAGTCTTAGCCCCTGCAATCAGACAACACAAAGAAATTAAAGGCATCCAAATTGGCCAGGAGACGGCCAAACTTTCACTCTTCACAGATGACATGATACTCTATATGGAAAACCCAAAAGACTCCACCAAAAAACTGCTAGAATTGATTCATGAATTCAGCAAAGTGGCAGGATATACAAACAATGCAGAGAAATCGGTTGCATTCCTATACACCAACAATGAAGCAACAGAAAGAGAAATCAAGGAATCTATCCCATTTACAGTAGCACCAAAAACCATAAAATACCCAGGAAGAAATCTAACCAAAGAGGTGACAAATCTTCACACTGAAAACTAGACAAAGCTTATGAAAGAAATTGAAGAACACAAAATATGGGAAATTTTCCATGCTCCTGAATAGGAAGAACAAATATTGTTAAAATACTGATAGTACCCAAAGCAATCTACATATTCAATGCAATCCCGATCAAAGTGACACCAGCATTCCTCACAGAGATAGACAAATAATCCTACAATTTGTATGGAACAGAAAAGACCCCGAATAGCCAAGGCTATCTTGAAAAACAAAACCAAAGCAGGAGGCATCACAATCCCAGACTTCAAGCTATCCTTCAAAGCTGTAATCATCAAGACAGTATGGTACTGGCACAAGAACAGACACTCAGGGGCATCTGAGTGGATCAGTCTGTTAAGCATCCGACTTTGATTCAGGTCATGATCTGGCAGTTCGTGAGTTAGAGTCCCACATCAGGCTGTGTGCTGACAGCTCAGAGCCTGAAGCCTGCTTGGAATTTTGTTTCTTCCTCTCTCTCTGACACTCCCCCGCTCATGCTGTGTCTATGTCTCTGTCTCTGAAAAGTAAGAAATAAATGCCAAAAAAAAAAAAAACACAACAAGAACAGACACTCAGATCAATGGAACAGAATACGAAATCCAGAAATGGACCCACAAATATATGGCCAACTAATCTTTCACAAAGCAGGAAAGACTATCCAATGGAATAAAGACAGTGTCTTCAGCAAGTGGTGCTGGGAAAACTGGACAGCGACATGCAGAAGAATGAACCTGGACCACTTTCTTACACCATACACAAAAATAAACTCAAAATGGATGAAAGACCTCAATGTAAGTCAGGAAGCCATCAAAATCCTCCAGCAGAAAGCAGGCAAAAACATCTTTGATCTTGGCCACACCAACTTCCTACTCAAAACGTCCCAGGAGGCAAGTGAAAAAAAAGCAAAAATGAACTACTGGGACCTCATCAAAATAAAAAGTTTCTGCATAGTGAAGGCAACAATCAGCAAAACTAAAATTCAACTGACAAAAATGGGAGAAGATATTTGCAAATGACATCTCAGATAAAGAGTTAGTATCCAAAATCTATAAAGAATTTATCAAACTCAACACCCAAAACACAATCCAGTGATGAAATGGGCAAAAGACATGAATAGACACTTCTCCAAAGAAGACATCCAGATGGCCAACCGACACATGAAAAAATGCTCTACATCACTCATCATCACGGAAATGCCAATCAAAACCCTAATGAGATGTCACCTGACACATGTCAGAATGGCTAACATTAACAACTCAGGCAACAGCAGATGTCGGCGAGGATGCAGAGAGAGGATCTCTTTTGCATTTTGGGGGGCAATGCAAGTTGGTGCAGCCGCTCTGAGAAAGTGTATGGAGATTCCTCAAAAAAATAAAAATAGAACTACCCTATGACCCAGCAATTGCACTACTAGGCATTTATCCACGGGACACAGGTGTTCTGTTTCAAAGGGACACATGCACCCCCATGTTTATAGCAGTACTATCAACAATAGCCAAAGTATGGAAAGAGCCAAATGTCCATCGATGGATGAATGGATAAAGAAGAAGTGGTAAATATATACAATGGAGTATTACTTGGCAATCAAAAAGAGTGAAATCTTGCCATTTGCAACTATGTGGATGGAACTGGAGGGTATTATGCTAAGTGAAATGAGTCAGTCAGAGAAAGACAAAAATCATATGAGTTCACTCATATGAGGACTTTAAGAGACAAAACAGATGAACATAAGGGAAGGGAAACCAAAATAATATGAAAACCTGGAGGGGACAGAGCATAAGAGACTCATAAATATGGGGAACAAACAGAGGGCTACTGGAGGGGTTGTGGGAGGGGGGGTGGGCTAAACTCGTAAGGGGCACTAAGGAATCTACTCCTGAAATCATTGTTGCAATATATGCTAACGAATTTGGATGTTAATTTTTAAAACTAAAAATAAATACTAATTAAAAATTAAAAAATTAAAATATTGTAAGAGAAAATAATGTGTAATCATGCTGTTGAGGTAAATATTTCTTAAAGATTATGCCGAAGCCTCCATTAATAAAGGTAAAAATCCAAAACTGAAAAAAAAAGAATTCTTCATATTGTCACACCGCCATCCACACAAACTAATATTGAAGTGCATCCCCAACCCTGTCATTCACTTTTGCAGAATCAAATCTAAGTCTGGAACTTGATATATATGTCAGAAGACATGCAAATGGGGCTCTCTCTGTGCTGATAAAACCAGCCCAGCCCCGACCCTGCAGCTGGGAGACGAGCGCCAGCCCCAGGAGTCCCAGGTGTTCCCATTCTGTGATCAGCACAGAACACACACACCTCACCATGGAGTTTCTGCTGGGCTGGGTGTTCCTGGTTGCTCTTTTAAAAGGTAATTCATGGTGAACGAGGGACACTGAGTATGTGAATGGATATGAGTGAAACAGTGAATGTTTGACAGTTTCCTGACCAAGGTGCTTGTGTCTGCAGGTGTCCAGTGTGACGTGCAGCTGGTGGAGTCTGGGGGAGACCTGGCGAAGCCTGGGGGGACCCTGAGACTCACCTGTGTGGCCTCTGGATTCACCTTCAGTAGCTATGGAATGAGCTGGGTCCGCCAGGCTCCAGGGAAGGGGCTGCAGTGGGTCGCAGCAATTAGTGGTAGTGGAGGTAGCACAGGCTACGCAGACTCCGTGAAGGGCCGATTCACCATCTCCAGAGACAACGCCAAGAACACGCTGTATCTGCAGATGAACAGCCTGAAGACCGAGGACACGTCCACATATTACTGTGCGAAAGACACAGTGAGGGGACATCACTGGGAGCCCAGACACAAACCTCCCTGCAGGAGGGGATCAGCACTACCAGGGGGCGCACATTATGCACAATTCTCCTTTGTGTTCCCAGGCACAGGTGCAGATGGAGGTTACAGGCAGGTTTCCTGTCAGGGTCTGGGGCTTCCTCTCCACACAGCAGTTTCCCCAGGGAGCCTCCCTTGTTATATGATTCTATGTTTACCTACTAACTCTCTGAATTAGCAACTGGGTTGTCATAGGGAAACTAGACTAACATGCACAAAGACACACTTGTTTGCACTTGCTTACTCCGGTCCCTCAACATGAGTGAATTACAGATTTCCTGAGGCACAAGAGCTGCACCTTTACAGGATTCCCAGATGCGCTCCCTGTGCAACCAGGACCACAGGATCCCACAGCTCCTCCTTATCCTCACCCAGCCCTTGTCCCAGTCAACCAACGTGACACTTTCTTCATAGCCCTTTGCTACTCAGGACTTTAAATGAGCTACAGCTTTATTCAATTACTCTAAAAGAGAGACAAACAATCTCCATGTGTTAGTCAAGATTCCCCTGAGGAACACAACCCAAAGGTCATTGGTTTCCATAACTAAATATGTTGAGAAGTCCCATGATCTACACTCACAAGCTGAAGACCCAGGAAAACCAGTGATGTAATTCTTGTCTGATTCTGACTAGTGTCTAGTTTCAGAACCTGGAGAGCTGATTATGTAACTCTCAGAAAAAGGGCCGGAGGAGACCAATATTCCAATTCAAACAAGCACATGGGAAGTAAAAATGAGGGAATTCGTCCTCCATCTGCATCAGATTCTATTCACAAACTTAATGGAATGGGTGGTGCCCAGGCAGAAAGAAACCATGGATGGAAATGCCAATCTCTTCTGGAACACATCACAGACATCCACAGAAACAGTGGTGAATCTGGGCACCCATGACGCAGTCAAGATAACCTATAAAGATAATCATGACAAGTCAACCTCCTGTAAACGTGGAGCTCAAAGACTGAAGATTTAAAAGTCGATCCCATCATTGGGGTGGAGTCTGGTGGGCACAGCAGTGCTCCTGTGGAGGAGGGCAGAGGCCCATAAGGGGAACTGTGGTCTGAGTATCCCCTGGGTCGCATGGGGAGAGACAATTCCCTTCGTGGAGTGCATTTGGGATACAGAGCATTGGCTCTCATAGGACAAGAGAGCTGACAGGCACCATTAAAATTCCCTGATCGTTAGCACAGGAGCTTCTTCTGAGAGCAGCTAGCTGGACGCTGCCTTCTTGTTGTTCTTCATCATGTACTCCAAGCCCCTAGTGTTCATGAAACTGCCCATCTGGGGTAAACCAGCTCCAGGCACAGCACAGCAAGACCCTCTCCCAGAGGATCAGTGGGGTTCCTGTCATATTGAGTTCACACAATTTGGAGTTTTCAAATCCAGCTAGAGCTCCTGAGATAAAACATAAGAGCCCTGTGCCACCAGGTGGGCCAATGGCTTGGACACAGACAGGGTGAAAGCAATTCGGACGGAAGCCTGGGACCCAAAGTGTTCTCTCTGTGTGAGGGCTTCCTGAACAGGGGAGGCTGGGAACTCCAACTCCTGGGACTAGAGAGGGAGCTGATGCCAATATTTCCTCCCACCAATCAGCATGGACAGATTTCACTCAGCAGCACAGCATCCCCAGTGGAAGCTGAGCCACTAACACCAAGCTCCACCTACTCCAGCCCCCATCAAGTGCTTGCTTACTAGGAAAGAGTGCCTGGCAACCAGACCACCACTGCACCCCTTCCTCCAAAGACCACCGTAAACCCCCACATGCACCAAGTCAGCTGATCATACTGTGAGGCATATCCTCACCTCTAGGGGAGATAGGAATTAGCTTCTTTTAACAAGTAGACCAAATTTACCTAGTTAAAACTCACAACACTGGGGACAAGGTCCAACACTCCCCACTGGAGACAAGGAGAAAATCTGCAGAGGACGCTCCTGAGGGACAGAGCAGCCAAAACACGACAGCACAGTGCCATGGAACATAAAACAAATGCTTCATGAAGTGTCAGGCCCTGGACAGTATGTGAACACTTCTCTAGAAAGTATGTAAACACTTTCTAGAAGCAGAAAAGATAACAGTATTTTCTAAAACATTTAAGAAGGCAGAGACATAGACAACAACATGATGGAGGAATTCATCCTAAAAGAAAAAATGGTAAAAGGTCATTATGAGGGATATAATTAAACACATTAAACTAGGGGCACCTGGGTGGCACAGTCGGTTGAGCGTCTGACTTCAGCCAGGTCACGATCTCGCGGTCCGTGAGTTCGAGCCCCGTGTCAGGCTCTGGGCTGATGGCTCAGAGCCTGGAGCCTGTTTCCGATTCTGTGTCTCCCTCTCTTTCTGCCCCTCCCCCGTTCATGCTCTGTCTCTCGCTGTCCCAAAAATAAATAAAAGTTGAAAAAAATAAAAAAATAAAAATAAAAACACATAAACTAAAATGCCTCAAACAGAATTGCTAAAAACTCTCATAATGAAACAGGATTTTCAAAAAGTATCATAAGGATACTAGCTGTGCTTGAGGAAAATATATGAGACATGAGGGATACCCTTACTGCAAACAGAAAAGACCTAAAAACTAGTCAGCATGAAATTATAAATGTTAAAACCGACATGTGAAACTGATTGGATATAATGACCTCAAGGCTGAAAGAAGCAGATGAATGAGGAAGGGACATAGAAGATAAAATTATGGGGGAAATGAAGTTGGAAAGAAGAGGAAACTTAAAATATTGCGTCACAAACGTACACTTAGGAAAATCGGCAACTCCATAAACTGTAATAACATTCTTTTGAAATGAGTCCCAAAAGAATAAGAGGGAGAAAAGGGGGGATACATTTTAGCTGAGTGAATTATAGTGAAAATTTCCACAAGCTGGGGAAGGAAACAGACATCCACATCTAGGAGGCAAAGAGAACACCATTAAAATAAAAACTAAAATAAAAAGCAGGCCAACACTGAGACATATCATAGGAAAATGGCAAAATATCCAGATAAAGAAAAACCATAAAAGCATCAACACAAAAGAAGTTGCTAACTAACAAGGGAAGATTAAAAAAAAAAACTATGGCAGATGTCTCTACAGAAACCTTCATGCAAGTAGGGAGTGACATCATATCCTCAACATGCGCATTTGAAAATTATGCAGCTAAGTCACAAGATACAGTATCAACATACTGAAATCTGCGGCATTTCTACACAGCAATAATGAAGAAACAGAATGAAAAATTTAAACTATCCATCGTGTTTACAATTGCACCAAATATAATAGGATACCTAAAGAGTTAAAATATCTATGCTCTGAAGTCTCTAAAAACGGTGAAAGAAACTGAGGATGACACAAAGAAATGGAAACACCTTCAATGTTCATGGATTTAAGGAGCAAGGAGTGTTGAAATGTCTATGCTACACAAAGAAATGGGAGACTTCATGATTATGGATTTCATGCTATATTACAAAGCTGTTCTTATCAAGACAGTAAGCTACAAGCACAAAAGAGACACATAGATCAAGAGAACAGAAGAGTAAACCCAGATATGGATTCACAAATGTATGGCCACCTCATCTTGGATGAAGTAGGAAAGACTATGGAATGGGAAAAAAGACACCCTTGTCAACAAAGGGTGTTGGGAAAACTGGACCAGAACATGCAGAAGAATGAAACTGAACCACTTTCTTACTCCATACACAAAAATAAATCCAAATGGGTGAAAGACCTAAATGTGAGACAGGAGACCATCAAATCCTAGAGGAGAACACAGGCAGCAACCTCCTGGACATCGGACATAGCAACTTCTTACTAGACATGTCTCGAGAGGCAAGGGAAACAACAGCAAACTTGAACTACTGGGACCTCATCAAAATAAAAACCTTCTGCACAGCTGAAGAAAAAATCAACTAATCTAAAAGGCATTCCACAGAAATTAAAAATGTATTTGCAAACCACATATCTGATAAAGGCTTACTATCCAAAATCTATAAAAAAATCTTCTCAAACTCAACACCCAAAATACAAAGAATCCAGTGGAGAAATGGGCAGAAGACATAAGGAGATACTTTTCCAAACAAAGCATTCAGATGGCTAACCGACACACGAACATATGCTCAACATCACTCATCATCAGGGAATTACAAATCAAAACTACAATGAGAGATGCCCGCACACCTGTCAGAATGGCTACAATTAACAACTCAGGAAACAACAGATATTGATGAGGATGAAGAGAGAAGGGAACCCTTTTATACTCTTGGTGGGAATGCAAAGTGCCCAGACCATTCCAGAAAACAGTTTAAAAATTAAACATTAAACAACCTTACACTCCAGCAATTGCTCTACTAGGAATTCATCCAAAGCATACAAAACTTCTGATTTGAGGAAGTACATGCACCCCAATGTTTACAGCAGCATTAACTATGACTGCCAAACTGAGGAAAGAGACCAAAAGTCCACCATGTGATTAATCTGCTATATGTATAGAATGGTATATTACTCAGTCATGAAAAAGAACGAAATCTTGCCATTTGCTACGATGTTGATGCAGCTAGAGGGTATCATGCTAAGCAAAGTAAGTCAGTCAAAGATAACAAACACCATATGATTTCCTCATATGGGGAATTTAAGAAACACAACAGATGATCTAGGGGAAGGGGAAAAAGAGCAAGAAATCATAAAAAAACTCTAAGGTTAGAGACCAAACTGAGGGTTGCTGGAGGGCAGGTGTGTGGGGGATGGGATAATGGGTGTTGGGGATTAAGGAGGCCACGTGTTGTGATGAGTACTGGGTGTTCATGTAAGTGATGAACCAATAAATTCTACTACTGAAATTAATATTACACAATATGTTAACTAACAAATATTTAAACACAAATTTAAAAAATTTAAAAAGTACAAAAAAGGAAGGAAGAATTGTTGTCACAAATTGTCATGAACATGGAATCTAAGGTAGTGAGCCTAAAGTCTTGCATTTACTCATTATATCCTTAACTGATGGTGGACATAAATTAACATACTCATGAATTTTCACAGCAGTGCCAGGTGGACTGGAATTCAAACCACAGCTGCCCTTCCCAACTCCACTGTGCCCACACATCATGGGCAGCTTGTCCAGACAACTGCACAAGAACCCAGGTAGGGCCTCAGCAAGGACCCACATCTGCAGAACTGGAAAGTGTGGACAGTTGACACTTCCTGAGAAGCTCTGGATTTCCTTCCCCGAATTCCTGTCTCAGCTCCCTTGTCTTCCTTTCCTGTCTCTTGAAGAGAACCATGTCCCCTCTTAGTGGTTCATGAAAGTGAGGGGATATATGTTCTATAAACATTCAATATGACAGATAACATACAAGGGAACAAAAAAAAAGAAACCCATATGATGCAGCCTGTCTCACGGCTCCTATTCCCAAAGTGGTAGAGTACAAATAAGCCTAAGCATTCATTTGATCAAAAACTGCACAGCACGTTGGAAAAGTATTAAGAGATGAGAAGCCTGGTAGAATTCCACAAATGCAGATATGAGCTCCCCTTGGAAGGAAGAAGAAAAATTACAGTCCCAAACACGCAAGAGTCAAATAATTTTCGGAAATGATACAAGAGCTTCAATGCATTCTATTCATGAAGTGTCTAAAATTGGCAATGCAAAAACTGGATTTTGAGGGTTTCGCAAAGAATTGCGAAGGAAAAATTGTGTCAAGAACTCAGTTGTGTGCACAGAGCTCAACGGCTCCTGAGACATATAGAAAGCCCACCACCTGAAAAGGTAAACGTGTTTGTTGACCCCAGGAGCATATCTATCAAATCTGATGAGCAGTCTGGCCAAAGAGACACAGAATGGCAACTCATGTGAAATTTGAACTTCAATTTCATATATTTCCACATAATTTCCATATATTAGGAAAAACCATGCCACAAAAATGATTTGCTAGAGTCTGTAAATTTAAAACCAAAAGACAAAACTCTAAGTCACCAGAGATCAAATAGGGAACACGTCAACATTGAGAGAAACCAGAAAAAAAACCAAGACTTTTAGTTACATTGTAAGTCAAGGAATCAGTGGGGTGCCTGGGTGGATGAGTTGGTTAAGTGTCTCACTTCAGCTCAGGTCTCGATGTCACGATTTGAGGGTTTGAGCCCCGTTATCAGGCCCTATGCTGACAGCTCAGAACCTGGAGCCTGCTTCAGATTCTGTGTCTCCCTCTCTCTCTCTGCTTTTCCCCACTCATGTTCTGTCTCTCTCTATCAAGAATAAACAGTTTAAAAAAATATTAGTCACCAGCAATCATTCATCAAGAAAATGAAAACTATAGCTAAGAACACAACACCTATAAAAAGAAATGGTATCAATAGACTTTGTGAAAATCAAATACGCTTATCTGCCCATATGAATACCAATAGTAAGATAAGTTACAGAGTAAGAGACAACATTCACAAATTGCATAACCACCAAGGGACCTGCGTCTTGAATATGCTAAGAATCCTCAACAGTAAATAGGAAGAAAGGAAACAAACCTCCATAAAACAAGCACAGCCTTGTGTAAGTAGACATCCTATCCTTGAGGTTATAGACACATTAGTTACGGACTGGAGAAGACTCTTCACACCATCGACTGTCAGGGAAATTCAAATCAAGAACGCAATAGATGCCCTATACACACATCGCAATGGCTCCGGAATGAAAACAACACTGACAGCAACATCCAGGTGAGCATCCAGCATACGTGGGGCCTCAAACAAAGCAGGAAGGATTGACAAACAAACACCAGCTCTGGAAAACCGTTGGCTGTTGCTTATGAAATTATACATGGATAACGTAAAATGTAACTTGTAAACACCACTCCCGAGTATTTGTCCCTGAAGAATGAAATCCCATGCTCAGAAAATAAATGGTGTGTAAATATTTATAGCATCTTTCTTAGTGTTAAAAGGTCAGAATAAGGTAAAAGTCTTTCTAAATATAAAGGAATAAACCAACTACGAAACTTCCATCAATGGGATGCTTTGCCAGAGAAATGTGACACTATTGATGCACACCTGAAACCAGGTGAAACTCAAAGACATGATGTGGAAGGAAGGGCAGTACTCCCATAATTACAGAGGTGGTGTGACCTGGGACATTCACACAGCCAGTCCATGGTGACACTGGTTTGGTTGGGCATTCCTTATCTCTTTCTTTCCCAAACCACATGATGAGATACTCTGCTTCGTTGGAGAGCACTCCTATGTTCAACCACCCTCTGATGTATGGAGTCTCCACAGACTGAACCCTACAACCTCGGACTCCTCTGAATGGGGAGTTGTTGAGACCATAATCTGACATGTGTTTTGACAGGAGCTGTTCCCTCCACTGTCCCTGTCTCTGGCTCTCTCCTGCAGGTGAGCAGGAGTAGGTTAGAAACCCTCCACTGAAACTATTGGTCTCCTGCACGTGTGTCTCCCACAACATGAGGCCCAGACCTTCCTCACACTCAGCTGGAAATGCATTCAGTTCTATAGGAACAGATTTGCTCCTTGATTTAGAGAATTGCTCCATCTCCCCCTTACCCTGGGCAATACTCTGGGCAAAGGTCTGCAGCTGCAGGGGGTGTTGGGGACAAACAGGATTCCAAACAGTTTGGAAACTGAGGGCTCTGTTTAGGGGTGGCTGGCAGCTTCACTGCCTTGTGGCTTGCTTGTCCTGGTGGCATGAGACTCCTGCCATACAAGTCAGGTCTGGGGTGATCAGGTTCCCAGCATCCCTAGTGGACTGTGCCCAGGGCAGAGCTTCCTTCCTGGGAGTGGGGCTGCCAACAATGAGTGAGTCGCACATCTCAGTGGCACCTGCTGGGGCTTGGCCTCAACAGCAAACAGCTTAGGGTCACTGACATCCTGTCCCTGTGGGAAAGAGTCCTCTGAACAGGAGCTGGTCACCGGGAGCCGTGTATATTGGCTACAACAGTCTGGAGGGGAGGTTGCAGTCAGGCTCAGTGGCACATGCCTATAGTCCCAGTTACTTGCACTGGAGTTTCTACTTGCTGATCTGGGATGGGAAAAGAAAAGAACATACCTTGTTCAAATATTCTAGGTATTCTTTCTGGTAGTATATTTTCTGCAATAAATGCTTCTTCGTGGGCTGTATGCCAACATGGCCATTTGCAGGCACTATAAGTACATTATTTGAGTTTTTCTTCAAATTCCAGTTAGTTAACATGCAATGTAATATTACTTTCAGGTGTAAAATATAGTGATTCAACATTGCAATACAGCACCCAGTGTTCATTATGAGAGCTCCCCTTAATCCCCATCAACTACCTCCCCATCCCTCCACCCACCCTCCCCAGGGTAACCATCAGTTTTTCCACTATAGTTAAGTATCTGTTTCGTGGTGCTTACGTGCTTCCATGGGTTAGGCCCATGACTCTTTTTTTTTTATATATGTGAAATTTATTGACAAATTGGTTTCCATACAACACCCAGTGCTCATCCCAAAACGTGCCCTCCTCAATACCCATCACCCACCCTCCCCTCCCTCCCACCCCCCATCAACCCTCAGTTTGTTCTCAGTTTTTAACAGTCTCTTATGCTTTGGCTCTCTCCCACTCTAACCTCTTTTTTTTTGTTCCTTCCCCTCCCCCATGGGTTCCTGTTAAGTTTCTCAGGATCCACATAAGAGTGAAACCATATGGTATCTGTCTTTCTCTGTATGGCTTATTTCACTTAGCATTACACTCTCCAGTTCCATCCACGTTGCTACCAAAGGCCATATTTCATTTTTTCTCATTGCCACATAGTATTCCATTGTGTATATATACCACAATTTCTTTATCCATTCATCAGTTGATGGACATTTAGGCTCTTTCCATAATTTGGCTATTGTTGAGAGTGCTGCTATGAACATTGGGGTACAAGTGCCCCTATGCATCAGTACTCCTGTATCCCTTGGGTAGATTCCTAGCAGTGCTATTGCTGGGTCATAGGGTAGGTCTATTTTTAATTTTCTGAGGAACCTCCACACTGCTTTCCAGAGCGGCTGCACCAATTTGCATTCCCACCAACAGTGCAAGAGGGTTCCCGTTTCTCCACATCCTCTCCAGCATCTATAGTCTCCTGATTTGTTCATTTTGGCCACTCTGACTGGCGTGAGGTGACTCTTGATCTGGGCTCTTGTCTTGATCTCATCGTTCCTGAGATTGAGACCCACTTTGGTTTCTGCACTGACAGCACGACGTTTCCTTGGGATTCTCTTCCCATCTGCCTCTGCCCCACCTCCCATTCTCTCTCTAAATAAATAAGTGAACATTGAAAAAATTGCCTATTTCTTGGTTTGCCTCTTCTCTCTTATTTGTCCCTTTGCCCATTTGTTGTTTCTTAAATTCTACATATGGATGAAATCATATATTTGTCTTTCTCTGACTTATTTCAGTAAATATAATACTCTCTAGGCCCATCCCTGTCCTTACAAATAGCTAATGTCATTCCTTTTACGGCTGAGAAATATTCCAGTGTGCGTGGATGGGGTTATGTAGATATACCACGTATTTTATACCCATTCATCAAACAATGCATACTTGGGCTAGGTTGTTTCCATAGCTGGGCTGTTTGTGACATAGCTGCTATAAACATAGAGGTACAATTCCCTTAAATTAGTATTTTTGAATCCTTTGGGTAAATACCTACTAGAGCATTTGTTCTATCATAACGTAGTTATATTTTTACCTTTCTAAGGAACCTCCATGCTGTTTTCCATAGTGGCTGTGCCAGTGTGTATTCCCACCAGCACCTCAAAAAGGATCCTCTTTCTCGGCATCCTCACCAACACCTGTTGTTTCTTGTGCGGTTGAGTTTAGCCTTTCTGACCAGTGTGAGTTCATATTTCACTGTAGTTTGGATTTATATTTCCCTGATGAGGAGTGATGTTGACCATCTTTTCATGTTTATTGACAATCTGTAGGTCGCATTTGGAAAAATGCTTATTCATGTCTTCTGGCCATTTTTAATAGGATTATTCAGTTCTGGAGTTGAATTTTATACCATATATAGAAAACCTGAAAGACTCAACCAAAAAAAACCCCCGCTAGAACTGGTACAATAAACCTGTAAAGTTGCAGCATACAAAATCAACATATAGAAATTTGTTACATTTCTATACACCAATAATGAAGCAGGAGAAAGAGAAATCAAGGAATCAATCCCATTTAAAATTACACCAAAAACTGTTTTGGGAAGAGAGGGAAGATGGCAGCGTAGGAGGATGCTGGGCTCACTGCGCGTCCTGCTGATCACTTAGATTCAACCTACACCTGCCTAAATAACCCATAAAACCACCAGAAGACTAGCATAATGGAGTCTCTGGAGCCAAGCGCAGATGAGAGTCCCACGGAAGAGGGTAGGAAGGGCGGAGTTTGTGCGAGCTCCACGAACTGGCGGGAGGGAGCCAGGGTGGAGGGGCAGCCTGCGGGCCAAGCAGAGCCCCTGAGTCTGGCTGGCAAAAGCGAAGGGGCCTGAGGGACTGTGTTCCCACAGCAAGGGCGACTCAGTGTCTGGGAGGTCATAAGTTAACAGCTCTGTTCAGAAAGCGGGAAGGCTGGAGGACAAAGGGAGGGAGAGCTGCTGAGCCCCCTGACGACAGAGCTCAGTTTGGTGGGGAACAAAGGCGCTCGCCAGCGCCATCTCCCTCGCCCATCCCCCAGCCAAAATCCCAAAGGGAACAGGTTCCTGCCAGGGAACTTGCTCCCTCCACGCAAACACCCAACTCTGTGCTTCTGGGGAGCCAAACCTCTGGCAGCGGATCTGACTCCCTCCCTCTGGCACAGGGCCCCTCCTGAAGTGGATCACCTAAGGAGAAGCGAGCTAAGCCTGCCCCTCCTGCCCCCTTGCACCTTGCCTACCCACCCCAACTAATACGCCAGATCCCCAGCATCACAAGCCTGGCAGTGTGCAAGTAGCCCAGATGGGCACACCACCCCACAGTGATTCCCGCCCCTAGGAGAGGGGAAGAGAAGGCACACACCAGTCTGACTGTGGCCCCAGCGGTGGGCTGGGGGCAGACATCAGGTCGGACTGTGGCCCCGCCCACCAATGCCAGTTATACACCACAGCACAGGGGAAGTGCCCTGCAGGTCCTCACCACTCCAGGGACTATCCAAAATGACCAAACGGAAGAATTCCCCTCAGAAGAATCTCCAGGAAATAACAACAGCTAATGAACTGATCAAAAAGGATTTAAATAATATAACAGAAAGTGAATTTAGAATAATAGTCATAAAATTAATTGCTGGGCTTGAAAACAGTATAGAGGACAGCAGAGAATCTCTTGCTACAGAGATCAAG
Source organism: Lynx canadensis (assembly GCF_007474595.2). Taxonomy (NCBI): domain Eukaryota; kingdom Metazoa; phylum Chordata; class Mammalia; order Carnivora; family Felidae; genus Lynx; species Lynx canadensis. Next base: position 146,675,501 of record NC_044308.2, on the reverse strand, counting down.
GGAGTAAGGAACAGTCACGAGGAGCTGAAAAGCGCTTTAAATGAAATGCAAAACAAAATGGAAACGACGACAGCTCAGATTGAAGAGGCAGAGGGGAGAATAGGTGAACTAGAAGATAAAGTTATGGAAAAAGAGGAAGCTGAGAGAAAGAGAAATAAAAAAATCCAGGAGTATGAGGGGAAAATTAGAGAACTAAGTGATACACTAAAAAGAAATAATATACACATAATTGGTATCCCAGAGGAGGAAGAGAGAGGGAAAGGTGCTGAAGGGGTACTTGAAGAAATTATAGCTGAGAACTTCCCTGAACTGGGGAAGGAAAAGGGCATTGAAATCCAAGAGGCACAGAGAACTCCCTTCACACGTAACTTGAATTGATCTTCTGCACAACATATCATAGTGAAACTGGCAAAATACAAGGATAAAGAGAAAATTCTGAAAGCAGCAAGGGATAAACGTGTCCTCACATATAAAGGGAGACCTGTAAGACTTGTGACTGATCTCTCTTTTGAAACTTGGCAGGCCAGAAAGGATTGGCACGAGATCTTCAGTGTGCTAGACAGAAAAAATATGCAGCCGCGAATCCTTTATCCAGCAAGTCTGTCATTTAGAATAGAAGGAGAGATAAAGGTCTTCCCAAACAAACAATAACTGAAGGAATTGTCACCACTAAACCAGCCCTACAAGAGATCCTAAGGGGGATCCTGTGAGACAAAGTACCAGAGACATCACTACAAGCATAAAACATACAGACATCACAATGACTCTAAACGCGTATCTTTCTATAATAACACTGAATGTAAATGGATTAAATGCGCCAACCAAAAGACATAGGGTATCAGAATGGATAAAAAACAAGACCCATCTATTTGCTGTCTACAAGAGACTCATTTTAGACCTGAGGACACCTTTAGATTGAGAGTGAGGGGATGGAGAACTATATATCCTGCTACTGGAAGCCAAAAGAAAGCTGGAGTAGCCATTCTTCTATCAGACGAACTAGACTTTAAATAAAAGGCTGTAACAAGAGGTGAACAAGGGCATTATATAATAATTACAGGGTCTATCCATCAGGAAGAGCTAACAATTATAAATGTCTATGCACCGAACAGAAGCCCCCAAATATATAAAACAATTACTCATAAACATAAGCAACCTTATTGATAAGAATGTGGTAATTGCAGGGGACTTTAACACCCCACTTACAGAAATGGATAGATCATCTAGACACGTGGTCAGTAAAGAAACAAGGGCCCTGAATGAGACATTGGATCAGATGGACTTGACAGATATATTTAGAACTCTGCATCCCAAAGCAACAGAATATACTTTCTTCTTGAGTGCACATGGAACATTCTCCAAGATAGATCATATAATGGGTCACAAAACAGCCCTTCATAAATATACAAGAATTGAAATTATACCATGCATACTTTCAGACCACAATGCTATGAAGCTTGAAATCAACCACAGGAAAAAGTCTGGAAAACCTCCAAAAGCATGGAGGTTAAAGAACACCCTACTAACGAATGAGTGGGTCAACCAGGCAATTAGAGAAGAAATTAAAAAATATATGGAAACAAACGAAAATGAAAATACAACAATCCAAACGCTTTGGGACGCAGCGAAGGCAGTCCTGAGAGGAAAATACATTGCAATCCAGGCCTATCTCAAGAAACAAGAAAAATCCCAAATACAAAATCTAACAGCACACCTAAAGGAAATAGAAGCAGAACAGCAAAGGCAGCCTAAACCCAGCAGAAGGAGAGAACTAATAAAGATCAGAGCAGAAATAAACAATATAGAATCTAAAAAAAACTGTAGAGCAGATCAACGAAACCAAGAGTTGGTTGTTTGAAAAAATAAACAAAATTGACAAATCTAGCCAGGCTTCTCAAAAAGAAAAGGGAGATGACCCAAATAGATAAAATCATGAATGAAATGGAATTATGATAACCAATCACTCAGAGATACAAACAATTATCAGGGAATACTATTAAAAATTATATGCCAACAAATTGGACAACCTGGAAGAAATGGACAAATTCCTAAACACCCACACTCTTCTAAAATTACACCAAAAACCATAATATACTAGAAATAAACTTAAGTAAAGAGGTAAAAGATCTGTACGCTGAAAAGTCTGGGACATTTATGGAAGAAATTGAAGAAAACACAAAGAGATGGAAAAATATTCCATGCACATGGATTAAAAGAAAAGCATTGTTAAATGACAATACTATCCAAAGCAATCGACGTTCAATGCAAATAATTCAATTTCCTGTCAAATAATACCAATATTTTTCACAGAGCTAGAACAAATAACTCTAAAATTATCATGGAACTACAAAAGACCCCAAATAACCAAGGATCTTGAAAAAGAAAAAAACCTGGAGGCATCACTATGGATATCAAGCTATATTACAATGCTGTCGTCATCAAGACAGGATGATACTGGCAAAAAATAGACACATAGATTAATGGAAAAGATTAGAAAACCCTGAAATGGACACATCACTATATGATCCACTAATCTTTGACACAGCAGGAAAGACTATCAAATGGAAAAATTCCCTTCAACAACTGGTGTTGGAAAAACTGGACAGCATCGTGAACTTGTAATGAACCTGGACCACTTTCTTTACAGTACACACAAAAATAAATACAAAATGAATGAAAGACCTAAATGTGAGACAGGAAACCATCAAAATCCTAGAGGAGAACACAGGCACCAACCTCTTTGACATTGGCCAGAACAACTTCTTACTAGACATGTCCCCAGAGGCTTGGGAAACAATAGCAAAAAGAAACTATTGGGATCTCATCAAGATAAAAAGCTTCTGCACAGCAAAGAACAAATCAACAAAACTAAAAGGCAACTGACAAAAAGGAGGGGAGATATTTGTATAACATCTCAGATAAAGGGTTAGTATCCAAAATCTATAAAGAACTTCCCAAACTCAACACTCAAAAAACAAATAATCCAGTGAAGAAATGGGCAGAAGACATGAATACATATTTTTCCAAAGAAGACATCCAGATGGCAAAAAGACACGAATAAAGATGCTCAACAACACTCTTCATCAGTGAAATATAAATCAAAACCACAATGAGATACCCACTCACACCTCTCACAATGAATGACTAAAATTAACAATTCAGAAAACAAGAAATGTCAGCAAGGATGCAGAGAAAGCGAAACCCTTTTGCACTGTTGAGGGTAATGCAAACTGGGGCAACCACTCTGGAAAACAGTGTGGAGATTCCTCAAAAAATGAAAAACGGAACTATCCTGTGATCAAGCAATTGCATTTATCCAAGGATACCAAAGGTATCCAAAGGATACCAAAATGCTGATTCGAAGGGGCACATGAATCCCAATCTTTATGGCAGCCTTATCAACAAAAAACAAATTGTGGAACGGCCCAAATATTCATCAACACATGAATGCATAAAGAAGAGGTGGTAAATATATACAATGTAATATTACTTAGCCATCAAAAAGAATGACATCTTGCCAATTACAATTATGTGGATGGAACTACAGTGTATTATGCTAAGTGGAACAAGTCAGTCAGAAAAAGTCAAATATCCTACGATTTCACACATTAGTGGAATAAAAGAAACACAACATACGGAAAGGAAAAATAAAACAAATCAAAACAGAGAGGGAGGAAACCAGAAGACACTCTTAAATACAGAGAACAAACTGAGGGGAAGAGGGGGAGGTGGGCTAAATGGCACGTGGCCATTAAGGAGGGCACTGGTTGAAATGAGAACTGGGTGTTATATGTATTCGATGGTTCTCTAAATTCTACCCCTAAAATCAGTACTACACTGTATGTTAACACTCTCGAATTTACATTAATATAATACAAGAAAATTATATATAGAGAGAGACTACCTCAAAATAGCAAGCTTCTGCACAGTGAAGGAAACAATCAACAAAACAAAAAACCAACCTATGGAATGGAAGAAGATATCTGTAGATGACATATCCTCAGGGTTAGTTTCCAAAACGTGTAAGTTTTTTAAAATTGTTTTCAAATTATCAGTAGAGAGTGTGTCCATGCAGTTCAGCACACTGTTGTGTGAGAAGCAAAACTCGTGTCTTCCACTTTTGTATTGTGGTAAGATCTCACTGAACATGAGACCCACACTCTTCACAAAATTTTAACCATACCTTACAGTATTGTTAATTACAGGGGTAATGATGTGGAGACCCCTCTAGAACTTAATCATCTTGCATAACACAAAATCATAGCCCTTGAGATCTACTCTTCATTGACCCTCCCTGCCAGGCCCTGGAAACTGCCATTTCACTCTCCATTTCATTGTTATCAAAACCCAAATTCAGCTGCCTGTTGCTGGAAAGGGCAATGTTCAAAGTTTTAGTTTTGGTGGGAAAGGAATTTGAGCTATATTCAGAAGGCCAGCCACTGGGGAGAAGGCAAACACTTGTCCAAACGCCAACTCTGAGGTTTCTCCCTGACTTAGGGGGTTTTAAAGCAGTAGAGGGTACTTAAGAAAGCAAGGGAGTGCCACGGTCAATACCATCTTCTGATCATGGGCAGACTCCATGGTACAAGCTGCCAAAGTAACCTCAACTTCCCTGCATCTCCAGCTGAAGAGGGAACCAAACATACATGGGAGGAGACTGCCAGAGGCCAGGAAAGAACCACCATAAGGGATTAGAGGAGAAAACCCCTGGGGCTCACACATGGTCAGCAGTACTTTCTGTTCTCCCCAGCTCGCATAAGAAAATATGAAAATACAACGTTGTGGTTCACCAATCATCACTCAGAACACTGAGAAATGTTTTCCTCAGTAAACTCAGAGGTAGCTTCAAAGCAAAAACCAAAAGGATCAAATGGGTTGCAAACTAATAGCCAAGGAGAATAAGACACACAAAACTACAAAGAGATTTTTTGCATCACCCATAAAGGTAAAATTGACAATGTTTACCTCCACATCACAAGGAAGCAAAAGCAGTGGTCTCTGTAATGAGGAAAAGGAGTCATCCAAAGAAAGTGACCCAGCAGTACCACAGGACATGGAAATGGTAGAGAAGTTCAGGGTGTTATAACTGCATAGCCCATATGCAAGTAGCTGGAGGAAAGACTGAAGGTGTTGACTAGAGCCATGCCTCGGGGTCCAAATCCCAACCCATGTCCATGTGACCACTCTTGACCATGGCCCACCTGCCCCTCCCACATCCACCCCAGCTGAACTGATGTGCAGGGTCACCCAATGCCACACCCTGGGACTGTTGCCGAACCCCACAGGTGGCCCCCAGGTGCAGGGTGCTGGCCACCTGGCACAGCCCTCTGTTCTGTCTGATGGTCTAGACCTGGCTTTGCTGACGATCCTCCATTTATCCATTCTCACTTGCAGATGTCCCTGAGCAGGGGCATGAGGCTGGCAGAGGACCAGGTCACCCTGAGGGCAACCCTCTTGCTGTTTGTGCTCTGGGCATTGCTGGCTCCTGTCCAAGGTTCTCAAGGTCGTCCCTCATGGCGCTACATCTCTTCTGAGGTGGTAATTCCCAAGAAGGAGTTGCACCACGGCAAGGGCGTTCAGATGCCTGGCTGTCTGTCCTATAGCCTGCATTTTGGGGCAAGAGACATGTTATGCACATGCGGCACAAGAAACTCTTTTGGTCCAGACTCTGCTGATGATGACTCAGGATGCTCAGGGAGCCTAGCAGGTGGATTACCCTTTCATGCCTCCAGACTGTTACTACCTCGGCGACCTGGAGGAGATTCCTCTTTCCATGGTCACAATTGACACAGGCTATGGCAGCCTTGAAGATATCATGAAGTTGGATTAACTTGCCTATGAAATGAGACCCCTCGATGATGTCCAATGGTTTGAACACTTTGTTTCTCAGATAGTCGCAGACATCAGTGAAATGGGGCCACTTATAACCTGGGATATAAGGAGGACAGGGGACCCCCTGTTCCTCAAGGAAATGCCAGTGCAGCCCCAAGGATCTCTAGTAAGTTCTGTTCATCCCATCACGGAATTTTCAAAGGACTTGCTCTCTGTTTCAAAACAATGTATAGTGTGTTAACCACGTGGAAAAAGTGCCCAATTCCTAATAAGGCTAGTTAGTTTAATTGAGTCAATATTTCATGGTATTGATGTAAGTTATTGGTTTCATGGTCATTTATAGTGAGAGACATCAAGCTCACACGGGCAATTATGTGTTGCATCAGAGTCCTTTTTTCTCTTCAACAGTATGAGTCAAAGTATTTTCGATTTCTTAAAACACATTCACCCTTAATGTGATTTGAGATGGGCCCCATGAGGTTCATTGCACTCCAGTTGTATATTCTATATGCCATCCACCAATGGGTTATATGCCATCATTCTGGGTTCTTTAGGCAGACATTATTTACTCTTGTCTGTCATAGCAACACATCAGATGGCAAGAAATTGTGGCTTGTGCATTGACACTGATGAATGTGCTTGCCAAAAAAGGTCCAGCTGCCTTAGGACCCAACTAACTGGTATAATGGAAGCTTTCAGTAACTGTTCCTTCATTCTTATACAGCACATAATGAATTGTGGAACAGGCAAGTGCAGGTTCAACACTAAAATGGTGCATTTAAATAAAAGCCTGACCCACTATCATTATGGAAACTACATAGTGGATCCAGGAAAGCAGTGTGACTGCGGCTCATTCAACCCTTGCTACAGCAATCTAGGCTGTATGCCTGATTGTATCTGAACCCCTGGGGGCAAATGTAATACAGGCAGACACTATACAGACTGCGCCAACTCCGCTGCTTGGACACCCTGCAGACCAATCCAAAATATACATGATATTCCAGAGTCCTGCCATGGGGTGTCCTTGGCGTACCCTGATGACTTCCATAGGCAAGATGGAACTGCGTGCACTGAAGAGGGCTGCTGCTATCATGGAAACTGCACTGACCGCACTATGCACTGTCAAGAAAGCTTTGGCAGAAATTCTGGGAAAGATGAAGATGTCTGCTATACCATAAATCACAAAGGCAGCCGACATGGACACTGCAGAAGACCCCGGGGAATTCAACACTGAACCCTGTTCCCACACAGACGTGCCTTGTGGAAGTCTGCAGTGTAGGAATGTCACATCTCCCTCAGCTGCAAGAGCATGTTGGATTCCATCTGTCTGAGATCCCGGTTTCTGGTGTGTGGGGCTGGATTCACATCGTAGCACAGGAACAACCGAGATTGGTCATGTGAGAACTGGTACTTCCTGTGCTCCTGGAAAGTTCTGTCAGGATACCTACTCCAATGGCGGGGCCCAGCTGAATTATGACTGTATCCCAGAGAAATGCAGTCACAGAGGGATGTGCAACCATAACAGGAACTGCCACTTCCACATAGGCTGGGATCCTCCATTGTGCACGGACAGGGCACTGGTGGGAGCACAGACTGTGGACCCCTCCAAGAAGAATTCAGTCAGTCAGGCAAAGTCATGAATCCATGGTATATCTCAGAGTGGTTTTTGGTCACATTTATGCCAAAATAGCTGCATTCGTCTTTGTTGTTTCCGGAAATGTCATAACTATAAACACAGAGAAAGTTAAGGAAGAGATTTTTGGAGAAGACAATCCATAATTTAGCCTCCAGACCCCTGAACAACTATAGACAATGCACCTGGTGCATCTGTAAAAATACAGTATTGAGGTGGCACAGCTGACATCCATGTTTCCAAGGGTCCATGGGAGACACAGGGGTCCTCAGGCACATCACAGCTCTGACACCAGGTCTCTCATGGGTCACCGACAATCACTCTGAAATAAAACTTGAAAACTGCATGCTTGTGGCCTTTATGTAGTTTTTAAGCCTGTAAGAGCCCAAACTGAGCCTTAGTTTCTGGGAAGAGGACCTGAGTCACAGCTGTAACTTGAGTGGAAGTGTCTGGTTCCAGAATTAAGAGAAGTTGACACAAGCTCCTTTATTGGCAACTTCATGAGTTTTCTCCAAAACTGCGCTGTTGTGGACTGAAAAGTTTCTCATTCTCCAGGTAATCTGTCTTCCCTCAGTCCCAACGTGGGTTCAGGATAATGGAGGGCTACCACCCACCCATACTGCCTGTCCCACACGGGGGTGTCTGTGGGCTGTGAGGGAAGGGGACTGGCATTAGGTTCCACCTAGTGCAAGCTGTGCCTCTCTGGAGAGCAAATTTCCAAATGTGGGAGACTGAGACCATGAGGCTGAAAGGAGCACCCCATAAATCAATCAGAAAGGTAGGCACAAGGGCATATGGATGACTCTGGCATCCAGAGGGAGACCGGTAAATGTGAATCCCTGCTCTCTTTCTCTTGCCTACTTTTCAGTGAGTTTAACATTACATAAGAATCTGCCTAGGGTTCCCACTTTGGTTTTTCAAGAATCTTCTAGAATAACACAGAGGTGAGCCTGTGAAAGCGAATTCACCCCCATCCGCTCCCAAGAAATACTGTACTTGCTACCCTGTTTTCTATGTCCTGATCATTGCGAATGTGGGATGGAGGCCTGCCCTTCCCTGCATCCTTGTGCCCTCTTGTTCTTGGCTCTGTAAGTCATAAGTCCTGTGCTTCCATTTCCTTTGTTGGGGGTGTACTGAAACCCCACCATCAGTCACAAGGGGCCTGCACATCTCATGTACCCCAAGCAAGAGCTCAGATGACTCGGGAGCTGCCTGTCACCCACTGTGACTTGCTGTTGCCACTTCCTTCAGCAGGTCACAGTCTACATGTTCTTAATTCAGTCCAGAAGCTGAGGTCCCACAATACATTTATCCCCAAGGATGGGATTGGGAGCCTAGCTGATGCCCCCCTACAATGCCTTAGACCTAAGAATGGCTCACTCATTCCTCACCCTCATGTCTCAGCTGCTGTGGAAAGGAGCTGGTGCATGCTTGCCATATCAGTGCCATAAAAGGTTAGACTCCCTGCAGAGACCAACAAGCAGGCACCAGTCTGGGGGTGCAGGGGTGTGTATTTCCTATTTACCTCCAAAGGAGGTGGACACCGAGAACAGTGTTCCTTGATTAGTGTCGAAGAAGACGCCAGCTGCTTGGTCCACTGTGTTGCAGCCAGCACCATGGTGTTGTCCTTGATTAGCCAGCCCTAGCTAGTGATGGAGGCAAATCTACAAGGAGCATCATGGCACCCAGGGTGGACAACTTGGCCAAGGCAAGCTCCCCCTAGTGGCTGCAATCCTCGCTGCTGTCGCCAATGGCTCCCCACCTGTCAGGTATTGGGTGGGACACCTCAGTGTGGGAGGCCACAGAACACGACTCTGGGAAGAAATAACTTCTACCCCAGATTTTCCCTGTGATGATCCACTACACCTACATGTCCAAGGACCAGCGTGAGAGACAGAAATGGTGACAGGCACTATACCATCATGGAAATGCAAGGCTTCCTAGAATCATTTGTCCAAAGGGAGGGAGACAAGGACATTGATTGGCTTTTGTGGGTCTTCGTCATGGGCTCCGAGCTGTTGCTTACAGCACTTGACATGCTGCAGCTGACTGGATTGGTCCAAGACCGCCAAATTCATCATTCACTGAAAAATTCAAAGTATCCACAGCCTGTTTACAGAGACACCCTAGAGGAGCCTCCAGACTTTTCACTCTATCAAAAGACTGTGACAAGCACACCAAGGCACAGGGCAGGAGACACAGACAAAAAAAAGGGGGGAAGGCTCTGAGGAAGATGCTCCCCAAGCCCCCAGAGCCCACAGAGGTAGGAAGAAAGAAGCTCTGATTCCTGGGACTTGGATTTTTATGGCATGGCAGCACAGGCCCACTGGGAGAGGTCAAGCCCAGGTGACGCCATCCAACTCTAAGATAGACTGGGGACAATTCAAAGAGTGTGGGGTTTTTGTTTTTTGTTTTTGCTTTGTGTCATGCGCCCAAGACCCTTGACCATTTCCAACCTGGAGTAGAGACCCTTGACAACACAATCTAAGGAGTTCTTCATGAAGGACCACTCTGACCTTAAGGCTGTGCCATTACATTCACAGTGGGGGAACAGGACGACATAGGTTCCTGTCCACATGACAAGAACCTGATCTCCAGACCCACTGTGGAGACTTCCGCCGGAGGGGGGCCTGCGTCCACGCCGACCAGAGCTGGTTTGGTCAGGACCCGCTGTGGAGGATTCAAGAGGACTAGGGCCCACCTCCAAACCCAGAAGATCCTGGTCTCCACAGGACCCCCTGCGGAGGATTCGGGAGGACTAGGGCCTGTGTCCATGCTGACAAGAACCGGCTCATCAGGACTCGCTGTGGGGGATTCCGGAGGACGAAGTCCCAGGTCCAAACCAACAAGAACCCAGTCTCTACAGGACCCGCTGTGGAGTCTTGGGGTGGACTAGGGCCCACGTCCGAACCGACAAGAACCCGGTCTCCTCAGGACCCGCTGTGGAGACTTCGGAGAGACGAGGGCCCGTGTCCACACTGACAAGAACCCGGTTTCATCAGGACCCGCTGTGGAGGATTCAGAAGGACCTGGGCCTGCGTCCACACAGACAAGGACCCGGTCTCCTCAGGACCCACTGTAGAGGATTCAGGGGGATGGGGCCTCGCGTCCACACTGACAAGAACCCAGACTCCACAGGACCGTTGAGGAGGATTCGGGAAGACGAGGGCCCGTGTCCCAACTGACAAGAACCCGATTTCGTCAGGACCCGCTGTGGAGGATTTGAGAGGACCTGGGCCTGCGTCCACACAGACAAGAACCCGGTCTCCTCAGGACCCGCTGTGGAGGATTCAGGGGCACGTGGCCCCGCGTCCACACGGACAAGAACCCGGTCTCCTCAGGACCCGCTGTGGAGACTTCGGGTGGACGAGTGCCCACGTCCACACTGAGAAGAACCCGGTCTCCTCAGGACCCGCTGTGGAGGATTCAGGGGGACGTGGCCCCGCGTCCACACGGACAAGAACCCAGGCTCCTCAGGACCCGCTGTGGAGGATTCAGGGGGACGTGGCCCCGCGTCCACACGGACAAGAACCCGGTCTCCTCAGGACCCGCTGTGGAGACTTCGGGTGGACGAGTGCCCACGTCCACACTGAGAAGAACCCGGTCTCCTCAGGACCCGCTGTGGAGGATTCAGTGGGACGTGGCCCCCCGTCCACACGGACAAGAATCGGTTTCTTCAGGACCCGCTGTGGAGACGTCGGGTGGACGAGTGCCCACGTCCACGCGGACAAGAACTCGGTCTCCTCAGGACCCACTGTGGAGGATTCATGGGGACGTGGCCCCGCGTCCACACGGACAAGAACCCGGTCTCCTCATGACCCATTGTGGAGGATTCAGGGAGACGTGGCCCCGCGTCCACACGGACAAGAATCGGTCTCCTCAGGACCCACTGTGGAGGATTCATGGGGACGTGGCCCCGCGTCCACACGGACAAGAACCCGGTCTCCTCAGGACCCATTGTGGAGGATTCAGGGAGACGTGGCCCCGCGTCCACACGGACAAGAATCGGTCTCCTCAGGACCCGCTGTGGAGGATTCAGGGGGACGTGGCCCTGCCTCCACACTGGGGGACGTGGCCCTGTGTCCATACGGACAAGAACCCGGTTCTTCAGGTCCCGCCAAGGGAGGAGCAGGTGAGGACAAAGCCAGGCCCCGGGAAGAGCAGCTTCCGAAACCCGGAGGCTGAGGGGGGCGCTGTTCCCCAGACCCTGGGGGGAAAGGACCCTGCGCGGCGTCGTGCGCGGCGACACTGTGTCCCCCGCGGGGCTTACCTCACCGGCGCCAGGCGGCGGGGCCGCGCGGCCGTGTTCCTGCTCCGCGCCCACTCGGTTCCCGCCGCTTCCTCGTGCGGTTCGCGGTCCGGGAGCGGGGTCCCCTGGCGGAGCTTGCACTCCCGCCGCTCTGGCCTCGCGGGTCCCTTCAGCCTCCGCGCGGGGCGGGGTGTCCCTCCCGAGTCTGCGACGGCGCCGTGGGGAGTTCGGTGCGACACCCCGGAGCTGCAGGTCGCTCCGGGCAGGACACACGTGCTCACGGGGTCGGTTCCTCCGCGGCCAGGAGCACAGAGCAGCTCTCCGCCCCCGGGCGTCTTCCTCCGTTTCTGTCCCCAGTGCCCTGTCCTGGGACAGCAGGCCTGCCACCTCCTTGCTTACATTTCCTCTGGGGCACGTCGTTCCTTCTGCTGCGGTTGGAAATGGCACAGTCTCTTCCTTTCTCTTTCCGACGGGTCGTCAGGAGCCTGCAGACGTGCACGTGGTGTGTGTATGCTGATCTCCGATCCCGCGAGTGTCCTCGTTTCTCCTTCCGTTGCCCTTGGAAATCACGCCACCAGTTACGTTACCAGCAAAAGCGGGTTTATTCAGGAGTAGCGGAGAATTGCCATCCGGGCCCAGCAAGCTGTGGCAAAACCGCGGCCGGGTGGGGAGCGCACGGAGAGGAACGCTGTTTCGCGGAGAAGAGGAAGTTGGGAGGCTGGTTTTGAAGCGAGTTCCGCAGGAGGAAAGCAGGGCTGCAGGGCGAGCAGGCGCCTCCCGGGCCCGGCTGCAGGCGCGGTGGGTTTCCTGTAGGGGCCGCAGGGCACAGCTTCCCCTGGTGGGGCCTGAGCCTGGGGCTTCTCTCTGCGGAGGGTTCTAATCCTGGGTCTGTAGCGGTGGGTTGTTCCTGAGCCTGACCCTGGGTGCTGGGCTCCGCCTTCCAGCCTCCCCTCCCCGCCTCCCGAGTCCACTTCGGTGAGATGTCCCTTCATTGTTTTTCGCAGTTCTAACAGCTTATTAGTGGCGTCTTCTGGACAACCGAAATTCCAAATCCCACTGCTTCCGCTGCACCCAATCACGTGGCCACCAATAGAACCCTCCCACGTGCCTCTGGCTCACGTGCTGCCTCCTGCAGGGCCCGTGGCCTCTCTGCCTGGGTGAGCTGGGTCTGGGCGTGGGCCTACGTCACAGCGTTTGACCCCTCTCTTGCTTCTGTCATGTGGGGCTGACACTGTTGTTTGGAGGAGACCTTTCTCTGTGACGTCAGACGTGCAGTGAACGTGTCACAGCAGCGCAAATACACTTTACCTGGACGTTCGTTTCTTTGCCGCGTTTGCCACTTCACACGAGATAATTTGGTGCGTTTTAACCCAAACGGGGACGCCCTCCCGAGAAACCACCACAGAACCCCAAATGAGGAAATCCCTGCGTTTCCACATTAGAACCCAGACCACAGGCCCACTTCAAGTGTCCCCACCTGCCCCACTGTGAAATGTCTTTTCCCATTCTGATCTGGTTTCTTTTGGGGAAGTGCTCCTGAGACTTTCCCCTATCTGTGTAACCTGGGGGGATTTAAAGAGCAAGGTGGTTCCTGGGGCGCCTGGGGTCTCAGTCTGCTAAACGCCGAGTTCACATCAGGTCATGATCTCGAAGTTGATGGGTTCGAGCACCTGCTTCTGGCTGTGTGGCAACAGCTCAGAGCCTACAGATTGCTTGAGATTCTGTGTCTTCCTCTTGATAACCCCTCCCGCTATCATGACCTGTCTTTGTCTCTCTTTTTCAACAATAAATAATAAATGTTAAAAAAAAAAAGAGCAAGAATCTTCCTGAGTGGCCTTTTCTGGATGGCTTCTGTCACTGAGGATGTTTTCTGCATTCACCCATGTTGTGACGTGTATCAGTCCTTCCTTTTTAATTCTGATTAAATGTACGTAACATAACATTTACCACATAAGTCACTTTAAGCATACAGTTGTCTGGCATTAACTGCATTCACACTGTTGTACATCCATCTCCAGAACGTTGTCATGTTCCCCTAGGGAAACTCTATTAAACCCTAAATCCCAATTCCCCTTTCCCCTCGGCCCCTACAGCCACATTCTACTTGGTGTCTCTGAGTATGACTTTTCTGGACACCTCACTTAAGTGGAACCATACTGTATTTTCCTTCTGTCACTGGCTCATTTCACTCAGCATAATGACTGCCAAGTTCAGACAGTGTGCTAGTGTGTGTCAACACTCTCTTCCTTTTTAAGGCTGAATCATATTCCATTGTGTATATACTACATTTTGTTTATTTTTTTTATATGAAGTTTATTGACAAATTGGTTTCCATACAACACCCAGTGCTCATCCCAAAAGGTGCCCTCCTCAATACCCATCATCCACCCGCCGCTCCCTCCCACCCCCCATCAACCCTCAGTTTGTTCTCAGTTTTTAACAGTCTCTTATGCTTTGGCTCTCTCCCACTCTAACGTCCTTTTTTTTTTTTTTTTTACCTTCCCCTCCCCCATGGGTTCCTGTTAAGTTTCTCAGGATCCACATAAGAGTGAAACCATATGGTATCTGTCTTTCTCTGTATGGCTTATTTCACTTAGCATCACACTCTCCAGTTCCATCCACGTTGCTACAAAAGGCCATATTTCATTTTTTCTCACTGCCACGTAGTATTCCATTGTGTATATAAACCACAATTTCTTTATCCATTCATCAGTTGATGGACATTTAGGCTCTTTCCATAATTTGGCTATTGTTGAGAGTGCTGCTATGAACATTGGGGTACAAGTGCCCCTATGCATCAGTACTCCTGTATCCCTTGGGTAGATTCCTAGCAGTGCTATTGCTGGGTCATAGGGTAGGTCTATTTTTAATTTTCTGAGGAACCTCCACACTGCTTTCCAGAGCGGCTGCACCAATTTGCATTCCCACCAACAGTGCAAGAGGGTTCCCGTTTCTCCACATCCTCTCCAGCATCTATAGTCTCCTGATTTGTTCATTTTGGCCACTCTGACTGGCGTGAGGTGATACCTGAGTGTGGTTTTGATTTGTATTTCCCTGATAAGGAGCGACGCTGAACATCTTTTCATGTGCCTGTTGGCCATCTGGATGTCTTCTTTAGAGAAGTGTCTATTCATGTTTTCTGCCCATTTCTTCACTGGGTTATTTGTTTTTCGGGTGTGGAGTTTGGTGAGCTCTTTATAGATTTTAGATACTAGCCCTTTGTCCGATATGTCATTTGCAAATATCTTTTCCCATTCCGTTGGTTGCCTTTTAGTTTTGTTGGTTGTTTCCTTTGCTGTGCAGAAGCTTTTTATCTTCATAAGGTCCCAGTAATTCACTTTTGCTTTTAATTCCCTTGCCTTTGGGGATGTGTCGAGTAAGAGATTGCTACGGCTGAGGTCAGAGAGGTCTTTTCCTGCTTTCTCCTCTAAGGTTCTGATGGTTTCCTGTCTCACATTTAGGTCCTTTATCCATTTTGAGTTTATTTTTGTAAATGGTGTGAGAAAGTGGTCTAGTTTCAACCTTCTGCATGTTGCTGTCCAGTTCTCCCAGCACCATTTGTTAAAGAGGCTGTCTTTTTTCCATTGGATGTTCTTTCCTGCTTTGTCAAAGATGAGTTGGCCATATGTTTGTGGGTCTAGTTCTGGGGTTTCTATTCTATTCCATTGGTCTGTGTGTCTGTTTTTGTGCCAATACCATGCTGTCTTGATGATGACAGCTTTGTAGTAGAGGCTGAAGTCTGGGATTGTGATGCCTCCTGCTTTGGTCTTCTTCTTCAAAATTCCTTTGGCTATTCGGGGCCTTTTGTGGTTCCATATGAATTTTAGGATTGCTTGTTCTAGTTTCGAGAAGAATGCTGGTGCAATTTTGATTGGGATTGCATTGAATGTGTAGATAGCTTTGGGTAGTATTGACATTTTGACAATATTTATTTTTCCAATCCATGAGCAGGGAATGTCTTTCCATTTCTTTAAATCTTCTTCAATTTCCTTCATAAGCTTTCTATAGTTTTCAGCATACAGATCCTTTACATCTTTGGTTAGATTTATTCCTAGGTATTTTATGCTTCTTGGTGCAATTGTGAATGGGATCATTTTCTTTATTTGTCTTTCTGTTGCTTCATTGTTAGTGTATAAGAATGCAACTGATTTCTGTACATTGATTTTGTATCCTGCAACTTTGCTGAATTCATGTATCAGTTCTAGCAGACTTTTGGTGGAGTCTATCGGATTTTCCATGTATAATATCATGTCGTCTGCAAAAAGCGAAAGCTTGACTTCATCTTTGCCAATTTTGATGCCTTTGATTTCCTTTTGTTGTCTGATTGCTGATGCTAGAACTTCCAGCACTATGTTAAACAACAGCGGTGAGAGTGGGCATCCCTGTCGTGTTCCTGATCTCAGGGAAAAAGCTCTCAGTTTTTCCCCGTTGAGGATGATGTTAGCTGTGGGCTTTTCATAAATGGCTTTTATGATCTTTAAGTATGTTCCTTCTATCCCGACTTTCCCAAGGGCTTTTATTAAGAAAGGGTGCTGGATTTTGTCAAAGGCCTTTTCTGCATCGATTGACAGGATCATATGGTTCTTCTCTTTTTTTTTGTTAATGTGATGTATCACGTTGATTGATTTGCGAATGTTGAACCAGCCCTGCATCCCAGGAATGAATCCCACTTGACCATGGTGAATAATTCTTTTTATATGCTGTTGAATTCGATTTGCTAGTATCTTATTGAGAATTTTTGCATCCATATTCATCAGGGATATTGGCCTGTAGTTCTCTTTTTTTACTGGGTCTCTGTCTGGTTTAGGAATCAAAGTAATACTGGCTTCATAGAATGAGTCTGGAAGTTTTCCTTCCCTTTCTATTTCTTGGAATAGCTTGAGAAGGATAGGTATTATCTCTGCTTTAAACGTCTGGTAGAACTCCCCTGGGAAGCCATCTGGTCCTGGACTCTTATTTGTTGGGAGATTTTTGATAACCGATTCAATTTCTTCGCTGGTTATGGGTCTGTTCAAGCTTTCTATTTCCTCCTGATTGAGTTTTGGAAGAGTGTGGGTGTTCAGGAATTTGTCCATTTCTTCCAGGTTGTCCAATTTGTTGGCATATAATTTTTCATAGTATTCCCTGATAATTGTTTGTATCTCTGAGGGATTGGTTGTAATCATTCCATTTTCATTCATGATTTTATCTATTTGGGTCATCTCCCTTTTCTTTTTGAGAAGCCTGGCTAGAGGTTTGTCAATTTTGTTTATTTTTTCAAAAAACCAACTCTTGGTTTCGTTGATCTGCTCTACAGTTTTTTTAGATTCTATATTGTTTATTTCTGCTCTGATCTTTATTATTTCTCTTCTTCTGCTGGGTTTAGGCTGCCTTTGCTGTTCTGCTTCTAGTTCCTTTAGGTGTGCTGTTAGATTTTGTATTTGGGACATTTTGTTTATTTACTCACCTGTGAATAGTTACTTGGGTTGCTTCCATCTTTTGGCTGTTGTGAAGAAGCTGCTATGAATACGGGAACATGAATACCTGCTCATGGCTTTGCTTTAAATTTCCAGATGTAAGTGCAGATGTGGAGTTCTGTGATAGCTTTCTGAGAAACCAGTATTCTCTACAGCCACATTTTACTTTATTTCTTTGGATGACAGAATAATATTCGTGTTTAAGGGTCTGCCCCAGGTTGTTTTTCCATTCACACACCGATAGGCATTTGCATAGTTTCTGCAATTTGGCTATTGTGAACAGTGCTGCTATGTATGTGCACATGCACTTTGTTTAAACAACTGTTTTCTTTTTTTTTTTTTTTTTTCTTTTTTTGAAATTTATTGACAAATTGGTTTCCATACAACACCCAGTGCTCATCCCAAAAGGTGCCCTCCTCAATACCCATCACCCACCCTCCCCTCCCTCCCACCCCCCATCAACCCTCAGTTTGTTCTCAGTTTTTAACAGTCTCTTATGCTTTGGCTCTCTCCCACTCTAACCTCTTTTTTTTTTTTTTTTCTCCTTCCCCTCCCCCATGGGTTCCTGTTAAGTTTCTCAGGATCCACACAAGAGTGAAACCATATGGTATCTGTCTTTCTCTGTATGGCTTATTTCACTTAGCATCACACTCTCCAGTTCCATCCACGTTGCTACAAAAGGCCATATTTCATTTTTTCTCACTGCCACGTAGTATTCCATTGTGTATATAAACCACAATTTCTTTATCCATTCATCAGTTGATGGACATTTAGGCTCTTTCCATAATTTGGCTATTGTTGAGAGTGCTGCTATGAACATTGGGGTACAAGTGCCCCTATGCATCAGTACTCCTGTATCCCTTGGGTAGATTCCTAGCAGTGCTATTGCTGGGTCATAGGGTAGGTCTATTTTTAATTTTCTGAGGAACCTCCACACTGCTTTCCAGAGCGGCTGCACCAATTTGCATTCCCACCAACAGTGCAAGAGGGTTCCCGTTTCTCCACATCCTCTCCAGCATCTATAGTCTCCTGATTTGTTCATTTTGGCCACTCTGACTGGCGTGAGGTGATACCTGAGTGTGGTTTTGATTTGTATTTCCCTGATAAGGAGCGACGCTGAACATCTTTTCATGTGCCTGTTGGCCATCTGGATGTCTTCTTTAGAGAAGTGTCTATTCATGTTTTCTGCCCATTTCTTCACTGGGTTATTTGTTTTTCGGGTGTGGAGTTTGGTGAGCTCTTTATAGATTTTAGATACTAGCCCTTTGTCCGATATGTCATTTGCAAATATCTTTTCCCATTCCGTTGGTTGCCTTTTAGTTTTGTTGGTTGTTTCCTTTGCTGTGCAGAAGCTTTTTATCTTCATAAGGTCCCAGTAATTCACTTTTGCTTTTAATTCCCTTGCCTTTGGGGATGTGTCGAGTAAGAGATTGCTACGGCTGAGGTCAGAGAGGTCTTTTCCTGCTTTCTCCTCTAAGGTTCTGATGGTTTCCTGTCTCACATTTAGGTCCTTTATCCATTTTGAGTTTATTTTTGTAAATGGTGTGAGAAAGTGGTCTAGTTTCAACCTTCTGCATGTTGCTGTCCAGTTCTCCCAGCACCATTTGTTAAAGAGGCTGTCTTTTTTCCATTGGATGTTCTTTCCTGCTTTGTCAAAGATGAGTTGGCCATATGTTTGTGGGTCTAGTTCTGGGGTTTCTATTCTATTCCATTGGTCTGTGTGTCTGTTTTTGTGCCAATACCATGCTGTCTTGATGATGACAGCTTTGTAGTAGAGGCTGAAGTCTGGGATTGTGATTCCTCCTGCTTTGGTCTTCTTCTTCAAAATTCCTTTGGCTATTCGGGGCCTTTTGTGGTTCCATATGAATTTTAGGATTGCTTGTTCTAGTTTCGAGAAGAATGCTGGTGCAATTTTGATTGGGATTGCATTGAATGTGTAGATAGCTTTGGGTAGTATTGACATTTTGACAATATTTATTTTTCCAATCCATGAGCAGGGAATGTCTTTCCATTTCTTTAAATCTTCTTCAATTTCCTTCATAAGCTTTCTATAGTTTTCAGCATACAGATCCTTTACATCTTTGGTTAGATTTATTCCTAGGTATTTTATGCTTCTTGGTGCAATTGTGAATGGGATCATTTTCTTTATTTGTCTTTCTGTTGCTTCATTGTTAGTGTATAAGAATGCAACTGATTTCTGTACATTGATTTTGTATCCTGCAACTTTGCTGAATTCATGTATCAGTTCTAGCAGACTTTTGGTGGAGTCTATCGGATTTTCCATGTATAATATCATGTCGTCTGCAAAAAGCGAAAGCTTGACTTCATCTTTGCCAATTTTGATGCCTTTGATTTCCTTTTGTTGTCTGATTGCTGATGCTAGAACTTCCAGCACTATGTTAAACAACAGCGGTGAGAGTGGGCATCCCTGTCGTGTTCCTGATCTCAGGGAAAAAGCTCTCAGTTTTTCCCCGTTGAGGATGATGTTAGCTGTGGGCTTTTCATAAATGGCTTTTATGATCTTTAAGTATGTTCCTTCTATCCCGACTTTCTCAAGGGTTTTTATTAAGAAAGGGTGCTGGATTTTGTCAAAGGCCTTTTCTGCATCGATTGACAGGATCATATGGTTCTTCTCTTTTTTTTTGTTAATGTGATGTATCACGTTGATTGATTTGCGAATGTTGAACCAGCCCTGCATCCCAGGAATGAATCCCACTTGATCATGGTGAATAATTCTTTTTATATGCTGTTGAATTCGATTTGCTAGTATCTTATTGAGAATTTTTGCATCCATATTCATCAGGGATATTGGCCTGTAGTTCTCTTTTTTTACTGGGTCTCTGTCTGGTTTAGGGATCAAAGTAATACTGGCTTCATAGAATGAGTCTGGAAGTTTTCCTTCCCTTTCTATTTCTTGGAATAGCTTGAGAAGGATAGGTATTATCTCTGCTTTAAACGTCTGGTAGAACTCCCCTGGGAAGCCATCTGGTCCTGGACTCTTATTTGTTGGGAGATTTTTGATAACCGATTCAATTTCTTCGCTGGTTATGGGTCTGTTCAAGCTTTCTATTTCCTCCTGATTGAGTTTTGGAAGAGTGTGGGTGTTCAGGAATTTGTCCATTTCTTCCAGGTTGTCCAATTTGTTGGCATATAATTTTTCATAGTATTCCCTGATAATTGTTTGTATCTCTGAGGGATTGGTTGTAATCATTCCATTTTCATTCATGATTTTATCTATTTGGGTCATCTCCCTTTTCTTTTTGAGAAGCCTGGCTAGAGGTTTGTCAATTTTGTTTATTTTTTCAAAAAACCAACTCTTGGTTTCGTTGATCTGCTCTACAGTTTTTTTAGATTCTATATTGTTTATTTCTGCTCTGATCTTTATTATTTCTCTTCTTCTGCTGGGTTTAGGCTGCCTTTGCTGTTCTGCTTCTAGTTCCTTTAGGTGTGCTGTTAGATTTTGTATTTGGGACATTTTGTTTATTTACTCACCTGTGAATAGTTACTTGGGTTGCTTCCATCTTTTGGCTGTTGTGAAGAAGCTGCTATGAATACGGGAACATGAATACCTGCTCATGGCTTTGCTTTAAATTTCCAGATGTAAGTGCAGATGTGGAGTTCTGTGATAGCTTTCTGAGAAACCAGTATTCTCTACAGCCACATTTTACTTTATTTCTTTGGATGACAGAATAATATTCGTGTTTAAGGGTCTGCCCCAGGTTGTTTTTCCATTCACACACCGATAGGCATTTGCATAGTTTCTGCAATTTGGCTATTGTGAACAGTGCTGCTATGTATGTGCACATGCACTTTGTTTAAACAACTGTTTTCTTTTTTTTTTTTTTTTTTTTTTTTTGAAATTTATTGACAAATTGGTTTCCATACAACACCCAGTGCTCATCCCAAAAGGTGCCCTCCTCAATACCCATCACCCACCCTCCCCTCCCTCCCACCCCCCATCAACCCTCAGTTTGTTCTCAGTTTTTAACAGTCTCTTATGCTTTGGCTCTCTCCCACTCTAACCTCTTTTTTTTTTTTTTTTCTCCTTCCCCTCCCCCATGGGTTCCTGTTAAGTTTCTCAGGATCCACACAAGAGTGAAACCATATGGTATCTGTCTTTCTCTGTATGGCTTATTTCACTTAGCATCACACTCTCCAGTTCCATCCACGTTGCTACAAAAGGCCATATTTCATTTTTTCTCACTGCCACGTAGTATTCCATTGTGTATATAAACCACAATTTCTTTATCCATTCATCAGTTGATGGACATTTAGGCTCTTTCCATAATTTGGCTATTGTTGAGAGTGCTGCTATGAACATTGGGGTACAAGTGCCCCTATGCATCAGTACTCCTGTATCCCTTGGGTAGATTCCTAGCAGTGCTATTGCTGGGTCATAGGGTAGGTCTATTTTTAATTTTCTGAGGAACCTCCACACTGCTTTCCAGAGCGGCTGCACCAATTTGCATTCCCACCAACAGTGCAAGAGGGTTCCCGTTTCTCCACATCCTCTCCAGCATCTATAGTCTCCTGATTTGTTCATTTTGGCCACTCTGACTGGCGTGAGGTGATACCTGAGTGTGGTTTTGATTTGTATTTCCCTGATAAGGAGCGACGCTGAACATCTTTTCATGTGCCTGTTGGCCATCTGGATGTCTTCTTTAGAGAAGTGTCTATTCATGTTTTCTGCCCATTTCTTCACTGGGTTATTTGTTTTTCGGGTGTGGAGTTTGGTGAGCTCTTTATAGATTTTAGATACTAGCCCTTTGTCCGATATGTCATTTGCAAATATCTTTTCCCATTCCGTTGGTTGCCTTTTAGTTTTGTTGGTTGTTTCCTTTGCTGTGCAGAAGCTTTTTATCTTCATAAGGTCCCAGTAATTCACTTTTGCTTTTAATTCCCTTGCCTTTGGGGATGTGTCGAGTAAGAGATTGCTACGGCTGAGGTCAGAGAGGTCTTTTCCTGCTTTCTCCTCTAAGGTTCTGATGGTTTCCTGTCTCACATTTAGGTCCTTTATCCATTTTGAGTTTATTTTTGTAAATGGTGTGAGAAAGTGGTCTAGTTTCAACCTTCTGCATGTTGCTGTCCAGTTCTCCCAGCACCATTTGTTAAAGAGGCTGTCTTTTTTCCATTGGATGTTCTTTCCTGCTTTGTCAAAGATGAGTTGGCCATATGTTTGTGGGTCTAGTTCTGGGGTTTCTATTCTATTCCATTGGTCTGTGTGTCTGTTTTTGTGCCAATACCATGCTGTCTTGATGATGACAGCTTTGTAGTAGAGGCTGAAGTCTGGGATTGTGATTCCTCCTGCTTTGGTCTTCTTCTTCAAAATTCCTTTGGCTATTCGGGGCCTTTTGTGGTTCCATATGAATTTTAGGATTGCTTGTTCTAGTTTCGAGAAGAATGCTGGTGCAATTTTGATTGGGATTGCATTGAATGTGTAGATAGCTTTGGGTAGTATTGACATTTTGACAATATTTATTTTTCCAATCCATGAGCAGGGAATGTCTTTCCATTTCTTTAAATCTTCTTCAATTTCCTTCATAAGCTTTCTATAGTTTTCAGCATACAGATCCTTTACATCTTTGGTTAGATTTATTCCTAGGTATTTTATGCTTCTTGGTGCAATTGTGAATGGGATCATTTTCTTTATTTGTCTTTCTGTTGCTTCATTGTTAGTGTATAAGAATGCAACTGATTTCTGTACATTGATTTTGTATCCTGCAACTTTGCTGAATTCATGTATCAGTTCTAGCAGACTTTTGGTGGAGTCTATCGGATTTTCCATGTATAATATCATGTCGTCTGCAAAAAGCGAAAGCTTGACTTCATCTTTGCCAATTTTGATGCCTTTGATTTCCTTTTGTTGTCTGATTGCTGATGCTAGAACTTCCAGCACTATGTTAAACAACAGCGGTGAGAGTGGGCATCCCTGTCGTGTTCCTGATCTCAGGGAAAAAGCTCTCAGTTTTTCCCCGTTGAGGATGATGTTAGCTGTGGGCTTTTCATAAATGGCTTTTATGATCTTTAAGTATGTTCCTTCTATCCCGACTTTCTCAAGGGTTTTTATTAAGAAAGGGTGCTGGATTTTGTCAAAGGCCTTTTCTGCATCGATTGACAGGATCATATGGTTCTTCTCTTTTTTTTTGTTAATGTGATGTATCACGTTGATTGATTTGCGAATGTTGAACCAGCCCTGCATCCCAGGAATGAATCCCACTTGATCATGGTGAATAATTCTTTTTATATGCTGTTGAATTCGATTTGCTAGTATCTTATTGAGAATTTTTGCATCCATATTCATCAGGGATATTGGCCTGTAGTTCTCTTTTTTTACTGGGTCTCTGTCTGGTTTAGGGATCAAAGTAATACTGGCTTCATAGAATGAGTCTGGAAGTTTTCCTTCCCTTTCTATTTCTTGGAATAGCTTGAGAAGGATAGGTATTATCTCTGCTTTAAACGTCTGGTAGAACTCCCCTGGGAAGCCATCTGGTCCTGGACTCTTATTTGTTGGGAGATTTTTGATAACCGATTCAATTTCTTCGCTGGTTATGGGTCTGTTCAAGCTTTCTATTTCCTCCTGATTGAGTTTTGGAAGAGTGTGGGTGTTCAGGAATTTGTCCATTTCTTCCAGGTTGTCCAATTTGTTGGCATATAATTTTTCATAGTATTCCCTGATAATTGTTTGTATCTCTGAGGGATTGGTTGTAATCATTCCATTTTCATTCATGATTTTATCTATTTGGGTCATCTCCCTTTTCTTTTTGAGAAGCCTGGCTAGAGGTTTGTCAATTTTGTTTATTTTTTCAAAAAACCAACTCTTGGTTTCGTTGATCTGCTCTACAGTTTTTTTAGATTCTATATTGTTTATTTCTGCTCTGATCTTTATTATTTCTCTTCTTCTGCTGGGTTTAGGCTGCCTTTGCTGTTCTGCTTCTAGTTCCTTTAGGTGTGCTGTTAGATTTTGTATTTGGGACATTTTGTTTATTTACTCACCTGTGAATTGTTACTTGGGTTGCTTCCATCTTTTGGCTGTTGTGAAGAAGCTGCTATGAATACGGGAACATGAATACCTGCTCATGGCTTTGCTTTAAATTTCCAGATGTAAGTGCAGATGTGGAGTTCTGTGATAGCTTTCTGAGAAACCAGTATTCTCTACAGCCACATTTTACTTTATTTCTTTGGATGACAGAATAATATTCGTGTTTAAGGGTCTGCCCCAGGTTGTTTTTCCATTCACACACCGATAGGCATTTGCATAGTTTCTGCAATTTGGCTATTGTGAACAGTGCTGCTATGTAT
This sequence comes from Lynx canadensis, assembly GCF_007474595.2. Classification (NCBI taxonomy): domain Eukaryota; kingdom Metazoa; phylum Chordata; class Mammalia; order Carnivora; family Felidae; genus Lynx; species Lynx canadensis. The sequence goes on along the minus strand of NC_044308.2, from coordinate 146,651,032 downwards.
GTGCACATGCACTTTGTTTAAACAACTGTTTTCAATTCTTTGAGATATACATCTAGGAGTAGTATTGTGGGGCCATATGGTAATTCTATGATTTTATCTTTTTTTGGGGGGGGGGATTGCCAAACTATTTTACACATAGTCTCCACCATTTTACATTTCCACAAGCAAGGTTGAAGGGTTCCAAATCCTCAACATCTTTACCAACATTTGTTATTTTGTAGTTGTATTGATTAGAGCATTTTTAGTGCGTGTAAAAGGGTATCTCACTGTGGTTTAAATCTTCATTTCCATAAGGACTGTTGATGTTTAATATCTTTTCAAGTGGAATTCACCATTTGTATGATTGCACTGGGGAAAGATATATCCAAATCCTTTGTCCATATTAAAAATTGGGTTGTCTTTTTGTTGATGAGTTGTAAAAACTCTTTATACATTCTGCATAACAGGCTCTTACCAGGAAAGTAGTGTGCAAATATTGTCTTCCATTAGGCTTTGTCTTTTCACTTTGGGGATAGCACCTTCTGGTGTACAAAGGTTTCTAATGTTGAGAAAACTAAATTTATCTACTTTTTCTTTCCTTGCTTGTGCTTTGGTGTCATCTCTAACAGCATTGCTAAACCCAATGGTCATGAAGATTTATCTCGATATATTGCTTCCAGAGGTCATAATTTTACATTTAAACTGTTGATCCATTTTGATTTGATGTTTGTATATGGTGTGAGGTATGGACTCAATTTCATTCCTCTGCACATGGATAGCCAGCTGTCTAGCACCCTTTACTAAAAAGACCATTTGTTCCCCAATGTCATGTTGTCTGCTCTTGTCAAAATTCAGTTGACCAAAGATGAAGGGGATTATTTCTGCGTTCTCCATTAAATCTCACTGACCTGTACGTATCTTTATTTTTGTAATGTTTATTTATTTTTGAGACAGAGAACACGCGAGGCCCAGAGAGAAAGGGAGAGATAGGAAACTGATTGGTGTGCAAAGGAAAGGGTTTGGATAGACCTGAGAATGATACATTTCTTTGACCTGTGGTTACTCAGTTGTCCTGTAAATTGATTATGTTCATCTAAACTCATAGAATCTTATAATAAACATGGTCATTTGCCATATTGAAGTTACTTCTGTAAATATCTCATTACTTTGATTATTAGATAAATTTTATAAAATTATTTCTGTAAATACTTATGTCTTCACACTCTGTATTGTGTTCCTTCTTAGCTTGGTGGTTGTCTTATGACCATATAGAGTAGATAGATTGGATGGACCAGTTGTGTAGGGGGGACAGATTTAGTTCCGTTCATGAATGTGACAGTTTCTAATGCAAGACTGTGGGGTCAAGGGGCTGAGATGGGGTGCAAAATAATAACATCATGGGAATGAACTCAAGGCTATTGTGGAGAGAGTCTGTCATGTTTTACCTATACGGTTCTTTTCTCAATGCGAATTATTATTAGGAGACCTGCCAACCTAACAAACTGTTGTTAAATCCACAGGAAATGAATGGAAGAGTCCACAAGGAGGCTGGCAGGTGGTGGATGCAGGGAGGGAGCCTGGTGGGCAGAAGTCTGGTGGTTGATCAAGGGCCTGGAAGGAGCTGTAAATGTTAGGCCAGAGGGACGATGGTCCAGATCCAGGACAGAGCTCTTGTCCTTGCACATCCCAGGGCTCAGGACATCCTGGGAAGGGACACCCTGGGAACAAATGGGATTGGAAGCCAAAGCCCCAGAGGGAGGAGGAATCTACAAGGAGGCATGTGCTACCCTATGTGGAAGCTGTATTCAGAAAATATTGAAGTCATAATTATTTCTTTTGTATATCTAAAGTTGGTGTCAAATATTCTTTTCCGTATGAAATTATGGTCTTTTAAAAAATATTGCCAATAGTGGGTAATTTCATTCAAATACATTCATAATGATGTGAATCCTCTATAATGACTTTAATATAACATAAAATTATCTATTATCTATCATCTATCTACCCTCTATCATCCATCACCTATCCACTTGTCATCTATCTAGTATCTAGCATTCAGATCTCTATTTGAAGTCTATTCAGCTAACTCAGCATTTATCCTCTTGGCACATGCCTTCAGGACTATGAACACATTTTCTACAATTTCTTTAGGCTCCGGATGTTTAGATTCCAATGATGTCCAGGTCAGCCAATCCATTGTCATTAATGTGGTTGTTTTAGTGCCATTAACTTCTTACCTCAGATACTGATGGTCTCTGTCCATATCAGTGAAGAGTCCCGCACTTTTCTGTGATTTCTGTGCCTCCTCCCTGAGTTAACAGCCCCTTGTGTTGGATGGGGATTTCTCAGGAGATGGAGACACCAGCCATGCATGGGAATCATATCTGCAGGAGACAGAAAGGTGTCCATGTCTTGGTGTCTGTGCACTTAAAGATGTCGGCACTGCTTCCAAGCTTTGCAGATGACTAAGGAAGCAAACCCCATCAGCAGAGAACCATCAAGATCAGAAGTCTCCAGGTGTGCTCAAGCTCTGCAGGTACTTGTCAGGTGAGGTTAATACATCAGTGTGGAAACTAAAAGAAATATGGTCCTGGGAACAAGTGTCCTTTGCTTGTTATATTTACACCAGACTGGACATCAATATAGATTTTTCCTATGCAGTTATGTGTGGAATGACTGTTAAAATTGAATGTATTTAAAGACTTGATTTGGAAAGGTTTCTGGAGAAAATATGGATCCCTTCAAATATCTTTCGGACAGATAGAGTATAGTGAATTGAGATCCACTCATTTGTTCACTATCTGATCAGAAATGTGAAGCCATCACTTGACCTGCCTCCAACACAATTCATAGACTAAGTGTTGCCTTGACCGAGGACCAACAAGCCTGCGGATCCAAAAGGAGATGCCCACAGGTGGACCTGGAAGGACCAGGGGAGCCTGACTCAATTTTTGTCCACTTATAAGGACATGCTCCCTCCCACACAGGCAAACTTCTCAAGATCTAGAGTAAACTCCAATCTCAGGGTGTGGGAGCCCACAGCTCTCTCCTCAGACAGGGCTGAAGTCCCTGAGGAAGTCAGAACTGTATTCGAGAAACAGAAGAGACTGTAGGGCCTTCCTTGTGCCTGGTGAGAGGTCCCAAAGGTGAGGGTTTCAGATGTCAGATGTGGGATGATGGGAATGGTTGTGACTGCTGGTGACTGGCCCAGGCTGAGTCTCCTTGTCCCCAGGGGTCCAGTCCCAGGTGCAGCTGCAGGGGTTGTGCCCAACTGGTGAGTGCCTTGCACACTCTGCTCCTCACTAGCAGCATCTTGGGGTTCTCCATCTCAACCAGTAATTTCTGGTGGAATTGGATCCACCGACCCCAGCAGTGTGGATGCAGTGGATGGTTCGCATACTATCCTATATTCTATATCACATACTAGGGTCCATACCACAAGAGCCACATGTCCATCAGTTAGGCAGTTTGTTAGGCAAGAGGAAGAGGGATAAAGCAGGTGTTGGCCACACCATTTGAGGTTCCCCCAGGATTAACAGCCACACAATCAGAACCGCCTCTAAGGGTGAACAGGATAAGATAGGCCTAGCCACAGAGCTGGCTCAAACACCACAAAAGGACTTCTGAGAGCTGAGCATCGGTCCCAAAATTGCGATTTGCCCTTAGGTTACCTAAAAGTCACAAGGGGGCATTCAGGACAGCAGGGTAACTGAGATCTCCTGGGGTGCTCAGGTTACCAGGGGGAGCTGAGGACACCAGGGTCGCTCAGTTCTGCATGGAGCACTCAGACCTCCAGGGGGATGCTCAGGTCTCCATGGGGCATTGAGGTCACTAGTTGCCACTCCGTTCACCTGGGGGCACTCAGGCCATCAGGAACACACAGGACACCAGGAGCCACGTAGGGAACCTGGGGGTTCACAGGTCTCCAGGGGGCACCCAAGATCTCAGAATTCATATCCAGAACCAGTGTTTCAGGGTCAGGTTTCCTGTGAAGCATCTTTCTCATCATGCCCTGCAAGCTTCATCCTGACCAGTAAACAGCACACACTGTTTCCTAAACCATTTACAAACACAGATGTCTTCTAACATTTAGAGTGAACAGTCATATAGTAGTGCCGACCTTGACAGAGACCAAGCTTGGGGATAAATCAACTCATATACAGACCTGTGCCTCACAAGTACATGGGCCACCATTTATTTTTTTTTAATTTTTTTTTCAACGTTTATTTATTTTTGGGACAGAGAGAGACAGAGCATGAACGGGGGAGGGGCAGAGAGAGAGGGAGATACAGAATCAGAAACAGGCTCCAGGCTCTGAGCCATCAGCCCAGAGCCTGACGCGGGGCTCGAACTCCCTTAAACGACTGTGCCACCCAGGCGCCCCTGGACCTCCATTTAAAATAGATGTAAGTGATTTTCAAACAGAGCAGACTGACTCATTCAAGTGATCTAAATTTAATATATTTGAGCAGCTCCTCTCTCCTTTTGTTTTCCTTAAGGTTTTCCTTTGATGCCAATGAAGAGATACCATGAGGAAAGACCCTTGTGGTTGTCGAAACCCCACAGCGTCTTCATCAACTCCACGACTTTCTCTCAAGATTCTCAGGATATACACGTTCCTGTGAGAGAAAAGAGTAGTTTCTACCCTTCACTCCTTTTGGTCTCCATCCAGTTCAGGAAGCCAGAGACAACCAGTGGGGAGGCACACTGCGTCAAGTCTTACAAAACGGTCAGCCAGGGGTCCATTCTACTGAAGGTGTTAAGGAATCATCCACTGGATCCACCTGTCTCTGCACCTTGTCTCCACAGAACATGAGGCCCAGACCTTCCTCACACTCAGCTGGACATGAAGTCAACTGTATGGGAGCAGATTAGCAACTCAGTTCAGTGGGTTATTTCACCACAGTTTTCCATAGTGGCTACACTATGTTGCACTCCCATCAAGTGAATTCTAGGATTGTCTGTTCTCCACATCCTCAGCAACATTGGAGATGTTCTCGTTGTGTTTGCCTTATTTTATAATAGCCTTGCTATCAGTTGTGAGGTGATATCTCAGTGGATCGGGGATGGAATTCTCTGATGATTAGTAATCATGAACATCAAGTTATATGCTAGATGGACATTTTTTCAACCTTAATAGCGAAATGGATATTTACATGTTTTACCCAAATTTTAATCAGGTGATGTGCTTACTGTTACAATTATAATTGTGATTTTTGCTATTGATGTTAAGGAGTCCCTCCTGTATTTTGGATATTAACTCCTTTTCAATATTTTTAATGTAATGTCTCCCATTTCATAGACTGCCTTCTCACCCTGCTACTGTTTGATTTGCCCCCTTTCTAGTTTGATGCAGTCCCCCTTGTCTGCCATGGTTCTCTGTGATTTTGCTTTTGGATCAAATAAATCATTGTCAAGAGAATGTCATGATGTTTATCCTGTGTGTTTTCTTCGAAGGCATTTTGGATCAGGGTTCTGCTTAATCTTTAATCCATTTTGAGATTTGTTTGTGTTGACGTATATGTATGATGGAAGATTACGGCCAAATGTCATTATTTTGCATGTGTATATCAACACCATTTTTTAATGTTTCTTTTATTTTTGAGGGAGAGAGACAGATCATGATCAGGGGAGGCACAGGGATAGAGGCAGACACAGAATCCAGGCTCTGAGCTGTCAGCACAGAGCCTGATGTGGGGCTCAAACCCACAAATCATGACAACAATACATGACTGGAAGTTGGATGCTTAGCTGACTGAGTTACCCAGTAGCCCCTAGTCAACACCATGTTTAAGAGACACAATCCTTTCCCCACTGTGCATTGTTGGAAATCTCATGGAGGATTTGCTGACTGCATCTGCACAATTCTACATCTTGGCTCCGTAATGAGCTCCACTGGTCTATATGACTCATTTCATGCCAGCAGTACACTGTTGGAGTTAGTGTACCTCTGCAATATATTTAGAAGGAATAAGTGTTCTCCTTCTTCCAGGTTCTCTCCTCTTCATGATTTTTTTTTACTTCCATGTGTTTTGTGGTTACATATGAATTAGTATATTTTTCAGATTCCTTTAAAAAAAAGGGATTGGTACTTTCATTGAGATAAAAACATAAATATAAAATTAATATAAAGAGATATAACAGAGAAATAAGACTATCACAAATACAGAAAACAAATCAACTTCATCAACATTTGAATTTGGAAAGATAAGTGAAATTTAAAAACATAGGTAGCCTAGGGAAATAGGTAAGATTCAAACAAATGCGATCAGAACTGAAAAAGGAGACATAACTGAACTAAACACATGAAAAGGATCATAAATGAAAAACTTAGATATTTATAAGTCAACAATTACATCACCAAGAACAAATTACACATTTTCTAGCATCATGTAAGCCACAAAGACTCTTTCATGCAAAAGTACAAAAGGAACCAAACAAAAATTAGTAAGAACATATCCTTAATATAAAACTTTCACCCTCCAAAAAGAAACAAGGCGTTACTAAAATTCTACAATATTTAAAGAATAATTAATGCCAATACTTCTCAAACTATTACAAATTGCTGATGAAAAAGACCACTCCCACATGCACTTTATGAGGACACCTTTACTCTCACAACAAAGCCAGAGAAACACACCACAAGAAGGGAAACTACAGGCGAGTGTCTCTGATACACATACATGCAAAATTCCTTGGTTAAGTCTGAGCCTACTGAATTCAACAGCACACTGAAAGGATCATACATGATAATCCAGTGTGATGTATCCCTGAGATGCAAGTTTCCTTCAACATACACAAATGCAAAAATGTGATGTCCTCCATTTTAACAGAGGGAATGATTGAATCAAAGCCATCCTTAATTTATTCATAAAATCATTAGACGCAGTTTTTTCATGAACAAAAAAACACATCTTCATCATTTTAAAATAACTCAATTAAAAAGGAGAAGGAAATTACCTCCACATGATCATGGCCACTATGAGAGCCCACACCTGACAGCATATTGAACATAAAATACTAAAACCATTCCTGCCACATCAGGAGCCAGGCAATGATGGTCATCCCCAACGGAAGTATTCCACACGATAACGTGGAGAATAACGATGCCGCCTCAAACCATGTCATCGTGTCACAGTCCTTTTTTGGATGAAAGTCACGGGAGAAACAGCCAGTCCAAGGACACTCAGACCCTCCTGTGTCCCTTGACAGCAGGATATAAATCTCCCTTGGGAAACTCCCCTTCCCTGTACCAGGAGAGGAGAACCATCCTTAGCACCAGAATAAGGAACTCAGGGACAAGAAGGTTGTGCAAACAAACTAGTTATTTGTTGACTAGTTAAATACCCCAAAACCACACCTTTGCCTTGACTCTTGCCAAATCCAATGTTTTGTTGTCTGAAAGTCACAAGTGCCACCTGCTTTGTTCATTCTCTGGGTGTCATATTATTAGGAAGCCCAGGCACTTGCAAAAGGAAATTTATTCTCCCCTTTAGATCAGTCTTATGTCAATTGAATCCTTACACTGGGTGAAAACCCAGAAGAAAAGAATGGAAAGGCATTCTTCTCCTACAACTGGAAGAAGTACCCACAAACTTTGGCAATAAAAAGAAATAAAAGACACTTAAATCAGTAAGGAGGAAGGAAAATTATTTGTTTGCAGATGACATGATCTTAAACATAACAAAACCCCAGAGATACCACAAAAAATATTAGAATCAGTTTTTTAAAATGAGAACAAACTGATGGTTGATGGGGGGTGGGAGGGAGGGGAGGGTGGGGGATGGGTATTGAGGAGGGCACCTTTTGGGATGAGCACTGGGTGTTGTATGGAAACCAATTTGTCAATACATTTCATATATATATAAAAAAAATGAGGAAAAGTGCAGGATGCACAATGAGCACAATGAACAAAGAAAATAAATAAAAATAAACCACCTATGATTCTACACACCAGCATGGAAATATATGCAAAACAAATAACAAAATTATACAAGTGAAAATGGCACGGAATAAAGTACTTGGGATTAAACTTTATAAATTATGTAAAACAACTGTAGAGCGAAAATGACCTTTGTTGATGAAAGACATGTAAAAATGCACAAGTTCCGCATATATACCTGTGCTCACTGATAAGAATTATTCATATTGTCACAGCACCATCCACACAAACTAATGTAGAAATGCATCCCAAACCTGCCATTCACTTTTAAAGAATCAAATCTAAGTCTGCAGTGTGATATATATGCAAGAGGACATGCAAATAGGGCCCTCTCTGTGCTGATAAAACCAGCCCAGCCCGACCATGCAGGTGGGAGAGGAGCCCCAGCTCCAGGGGTCCCAGGTGTTCCCATTCTGTGATCAGGACACAACACAGACACCTCACCATGGAGTATGTGCTTGGCTGGGTTTTCCTTGTTGCTTTTTTAAAAGGTAATTCGTGGTGAACGAGAGACACTGAGTATGTGAGTGGATATGAGTGAGAACCAGTGGATGTGTGACAGTTTCCTGACCAAGATGTCTTGCGTCTGCAGGTGTCCAGTGTGACGTGCAGCTGGTGGAGTCTGGGGGAGACCTGGTGAAGCCTGGGGGGGTCCCTGAGACACACCGGTGTAGTCTCTGGATTCACCTTCAGTAGTTCCAGCATGAACTGGGTCCGCCAGGCTCCAGGGAAGGGGCTGCAGTGGGTCGCGTATATTAGTAGTAGTGGAGGTAGCACAAGCTACGCAGACTCCATGAAGGGCCGATTCACCATCTCCAGGGACAACGCCAAGAACACGCTGTATCTGCAGATGAACAACCTGAAGACTGAGGACACGGCCACATATTACTGTGCAAGAGACAGCGTGAGGGGACCTCGCTGGGAGCCCACAGGCAAACCTCCCTGCAGGAGGGGATCAGCACCACCAGGGGGTGCACACTATGCACAATTCCCCTTTGTGTTTCCAGGAGCAGGTGCAGATGGAGGTTACAGACAGGTTTCCATTCAGGGTCTGGGGCTTCCTCTCCACAGAGCAGTTTCCCCAGGGAGCCTCTCTGGACACAGGATTCTGTGCTTACCTATTAACTCTCTGAATTAGATACCTGTTGTCATAGGAAATCTGCACTAACATGCACAAAAGACACAGTTGTTTGCATTGCTTACTCCTGTCCCTCAACATGAGTGAATTACAGATTTTCTGAGGCACAACATCTGAGCCATTAGAGGAGTCCCAGACGCACTCCCTGTGCAGCCAGGACCACAGGATCCCACAGCTCCCCATTATCTTCACCCAGCACTTGTCCCAATCAAACAACGTGAGACTTCCCTCCTGGCACTTGCTACTCAGGACGTTAAATGAGCTACAGCTTTATTCAATTCCTCTAAAGAAGAGATAAATCATCTCCATGTATTAGTCTGGATTCTCCTGAGGAACAGAACCCAAAGCACATTGGTTTCCATAACTAAAGAGGTTGGGAAGTCCCATGATCTACTGTCACAAGCTGGAGACCCAGGAAAACCAGTGGTGTAATATGTCTGATTCTGAACTAGGGTCTAGTCTCAGAACGTAGAGATCTGATGATATAACTCTCATAACAAGGGCCAGAGGGGACCACTGTTCCAGTTCAAACAAGCACATGGGAAGTAAAAATGAGGAAATTCTTCCTCCATCTGCATCAGATTCTATTCAGAACCTTAATGGAATGGGTGATGCCCAGACAGGAACCATGGAAGGAAATGCCAGTCTCTTCTGCAAACACATCACAGACATCCACAGAAACAGTGGTGAAATGGGTACCCATGACTCAGTCAAGATAACCCATAAAGTTAATCATGACAAGTCAACTTCCTGTAAACTTGGAGCTCAGACTGAAGACTTGAATTTAAATTAAAAATAAAAGAAGAAAATTAAATACATACATATATGAACTATTGGGACTACCTCAAAATAGCATGCTTCTGCACAGTGAGGGAAAAATTCAACAAAACTAAAAGGCAACCTATGGAATGGAAGAAGATATTGTAAATGACATATCCTCAGGGTTAGTATTCAAACTATGTAAATGTTTTTAAATTATTTTCACGTTATCAGTAGAGTGTGTCCATGCAGTTCAGCATCCTGTCATGTGAGAAGCAAAATTCATGTCTTTCACTTTTCTTTTCTGTTAGGATCTCACTGAACATGAGACCAACACTCTTCACAAAATTTGAACCATACAGTACAGTATTGTTAATTACAGGGGTAATGTTGTGGAGACCCCTCTAGAACTTAATCATCTTGCATAACAGAAAATCATAGCCCTTGAGATCTACTCCTCATTGCCCCACCCTGCCAGCCCCTGACAACTGCCATTCCACTCTCCATTGTATTGTTATCAAATCCCAAATTCAGCTGAGTATTTCTGGAAAGGTCAATGTTCAAAGTATTAGTTTTGGTGGGAAAAGAAGTTGAGCTTTATTTAGGAGGCTAGCCACCTGGAGAAAAG